>NC_082699.1:19489910-19644829 GCF_949987515.2 Delphinus delphis
GACATGCTAATTTTTCCTGTCATTAACAGTGAGCAAGCTAGAAGAAATCTGACATGTGAGGTGCACAGATTCTGTTAGGAGCCTTCATATATATCCACCCAGGTTTATCTGTCATCTTTAATCATGCAAAAGGCAGAATTACTTAATCATTTCATTTTATTGAAAAGAAAAAGAAAGATTTACATTAAAATGATGACATACAAGAGAAAAAATAAATTGAAAATGATTGTGAGGAGAAGGTAAGGCAGAGACTAAAGCTCCGTTGGTTTTGTGATGCTCATTTAAAGCAATGATCTAGTAAAACCAAGACATAAAAGCAGTGATGATGTTAGCTGTTGGGGTATAATCATCTTACCTTTGCATTCCTGATCTGCATTCTCAGAAAATCATGTGGGGAAGCTAAAACGAATAATTCAACGTTAGACCTAATTATCCACCCCTCCCCATTCTTATCCTAGATTGAATTATATCCTAATAATAATCTTATATAAAGGACCATGACCCCCAAATTTAAATTCAGCACTTTGAAGAGCTTTATACAAAATACTTGTTTTAATTTCAACAGAACGATATAAGCCAAATCAATCAGACTCCAAGAACTATCAAGTTCAGTGTATATACATTAGTGTAAGCTTATTTTTCTCGAGCAACATGTTATTTTTGTTCTTAATATGTGTTATCAGTGTTCTTTACTCTTATAGACAATAAACTGTTTTACATAGGCAAAATCTTTTCTGCCTTTTTATATTACAGGAGACAGATATTTCAAAACAGTTGTCTAGGATATTCTCACTGGTATCTGAGCCCATCTTTTCTATTTTATGTTATTTGTTTCTATTTTTCCAATTGAAAAAAAATAAGTAATTATTCTGAAGATGAGAAATTTTTAAAAGTTTGTAAAGATATTAATTGACAATAATTTTTAAAGTTTTTAAAAAATATATAAAACAAGGATTTTTGAAACAATAGTGAGCTTTCTTCCAATATTTTTTTCTCGACCTTAAAATACATATTGTCTTGTACATTTGAATTAAAATATTTCTGAAAACAATCTATACATGAATGGAATCGTGTTTAAAATAATCAATTATGTTGAGTAAGAAGAGCAATTATATACAACGGAGCTGAAATTTAGAAAAAAAGTGTTTTGATCCTTCTAGAACAAATGATAACTGTGTTCATTCTTTTAACTTTGAATAAACAGTTGTTTAACACCTACTATGTGCCAAGAACTGTACTCACTATTATGAACAAAATTCCTGGTCTATAAGATACTATATTACATTTTTACCTATAGCATAAATTATTTAAGAATCAGAAAAAAAAAAAAGAGAACTATACTCCCTGCTCTCCTAGATATGTAACTGGCCATATTTTTACTAAACTTGGGTGTCTTCTGAACATATACCCAGGTATATAAGCAATTGGTCAGTGATATTAAACTAATTCAATATTTCAGCATATTCAGAATTTATGTAGCATTAATAAATTTACTTTTAAATTAAATGACACAGTTTGAGGTGATTCAATAATGTTTTCCATATAAACATATACAGTCAACAGAATATTTCTATGCAACTGAATATAAAAATTAAAAGGTATAATTGAAAGAGTGACATAATTTTTACATTTAAGTTACAAAGATTATACAAAACTACAGTAATTGTAATTTTGAAAACCATATCATCTCTAAAATTAGGTTTTAGAAAAACATTATTTATGATATCTTCCCTAAGGACTGAGAAGCATATATTAAAAATCAACCATTCTTTTGCTCATCTAAAGTATTTTTAAACTATAAATACCACTTTAAATCATAATCCATTTGAGCAGGTAAAGAAAACTCTGCTTTTCTTTTATTTTATTTCACTGATGATTTTGCTACTGGGAAATTCATAACTCCCCTTTACATATTTAGACAGTCTCATCATTTACAAAGTCCTATACAGTTATTTGTAAAATAAAATAAAGAATAAGCAAAAACTCACAATATATCTAAATAAACCTTTCATAGTATTTAAGAATTAATTAAGCAAATAAACATCTTACTCTTACACATGTTAAAAATATAGTTATATTTAAAAAGGTATTAACATACATGTTGAAAATAGGTAATTGATATTAATTCTATGAATGTATATTTGCAGTGAATTTTGAACTTATTGCAAAATAGAAACAGTGAAATAAAATGTGCAAACTATTGCAATTTACATACTCTTACATATATACAAATGAATACTGTGAACAATTTTTTGAAAATAAATTCACAATTTTTAGCACAGCAAAGATAATTTATTTCCTTTTTCCAATGATCTATTTTAAATATATTTTAGTATATTTGTCACAGATTAAATCAAAGACCATTATTTATGCTTGATAAGGATATAAAATTTAATTAAAATACAAATTTCTGCTCTATACTACTATACTGTTGCTTCTCAAAGACAGACAAAAAAATTCAAGCTTAATTTATTTTTATATTGTTGCTGTGTACTTAAACCTTCAAAAGAAATCTGTCCTTTAAATGTAGTTTTCCTTAAAGTATTATATATTTAAATTACATGAAATTATCTATTACTTTAAAATAAAAATGAAAACTTAGGCTAACAGACAGAAGCAGTTAGAAAAATAAGAATTGTAGTATCAAATACCAAAGGAATGATAACAAATAGGGTTACTTCAATTTTATAGCAATAGGTGGCACTGTTACCTAAACACTCTGATTTGAATTGAAGAACAGTGGAAATGGGTTGTCTCTGTATATAATTTCACATATGTAAACAAATGAGAACACAGATGTAAACTTTAAAAATTCTAGGGAATTTCGCTATCATTATTGCTTAGTATTATTTTACGTATACAGCTAGCAGTATGTCAGATAGCAGAAATGCAGATTAAAATTTATGACAATAAATGATTAAATAGGTAGACATTTAGTAGGATTCATGAAAATGTTGACTTTTTAATACAAGTAAAAATAAACCACTTAATATTTTTCTTGCAAAATGTTCCTCTTAAATTTCTAATCCTATGGAATTTAGTATTGGAAGTTTTCAGATGTTCTAAAAACCAAACAATAATTCAAAATGCTTAAGTTGATTAATACAATTTATTTTATACTGCCATGTTTCTTCTGGCATTGTTTTGTGTAGTGATGTAAATAAGGCTATCATGTGATGTGCCTATATGTTAAGAATAGTGATCCTTGACAATATGCCACCCATTAGGCTGATAATACAAAGATGGAATTTTTTCACCACTGCCAACACAGTCATTGTTTACATCTGAAAGAGAAAAACAAAGGAATAAAATAGGTTATATATGTGCTCACAGTGTTTATATGTGAGTGAGAATAGCAATAAAGATTGAAACCTTACTAAAACACACAGCACCTCTGTAAGTGCTGGATATGTTGACCCTATGGTGGGCGGATTGCAATATGACAATTCCTTCCTCTGGGCAGACACAGCCTGTCACCAGGGCAAGGCTTGCAAAGTTAGATGCAGCCCCCATGCCTCCTGCCATCCTGGCTATGTGGCCCAGCGCAAGCCATAGTCTGAGCCAAACTTTGCAAATTGGTTAATGTTACATCAACTAATGGCTGACATTCCTTCTCCCAGAATTCTCAGAAATGATGGCCAAGCATATGATTTGATGGTCTTTACTACCATGCTGTTTTGCGCTTAGACAATTTCTACTGTCTTAAGAGAGAACCACGGCACTGGGGTAGACAGTGGGATGCATGATGCAAAGCCTCTACAGAAATGAAAGACTTCCTTCTGTGCCGCAAATGCTGCCGGAAACAGTTCTCAGCTTCCAGCCCCCTAAGGAGCTGAACAGAAGTGTCTGGCCCAAGGCCACATTTGGTTTCTGGGGAGACACACCCCTAATGAAAAACATAAGGAAACCTTAGCCTCAACTTGAGACAAATCTTAAGGGTCATCCTAGCTCCAGAACTTCTCATAGAAATGGTTGAGATCTTCATCCAGACTATATCACAGCTCAGCTTCTCACTCTGCCCAACGCTGCTTTCTTACTTTCTCTTTCACAGAGGTTGATTCCTTGGACATTTGCTGAGAACCCTCTTGCACACTAATCTCTATCTCCAAGCCTATTTCCTGGGGAATCCAATCTGTGCCCTGAACTAAGATAGGATACAAATTGTACTAGAGTCAGGGTGGTCTTGTAATATTAAGTTCTCTCCTCTGTGCTGTACAGCCAGAAACTAGATCACAACATGGATGAGACATTTCACAAATGAGTTTTTGACTATAAAAATGATCTCAACATGTGAATAACCGGTTAAAGAAAAAGAAAAATTTTATACCAGCAACTAACACTGAATAATTCTAGTAGAATAATTTAATACTCAGTAAATGTTTGAACTGAAGTTATATGTTGAACAGTATAATTTGATCCATGTTTATTGCATATCATTCATGTTTCAGGCCCTAGGGAGAGACAAAAAGTTAACTAAGACATGGCCTCTGCTCCCAAGAAGCTATTGGATCGGTAGTATTTCCACTCTGTTCACAGCCCACATTCATTTATGCTTTATTATTTAAGGAGACTCAGATATCTATTGTGCGGAACTAACAATTTTCCAAGGATACAGCGTTTTTCAAGTGATGTAAACCAAGTCATATTGAGTAATTTGGATTTTTTTGGTAAAAAAAAATTATACTTTGAAAAGAGAATTGTATTTATTCCTTCATCAGATCTAATACATTTCAGTTGAATGCCATAGTTATGAATTAAAATTTATTTCTAGAGGGCTTCCCTGGTGGCGCAATGGTTGAGAGTCTGCCTGCCGATGCAGGGGACACGGGTTCCTGCCCCGGTCCGCGAAGATCCCACATGCCGTGGAGCGGCTAGGCCCGTGAGACATGGCCGCTGAGCCTGCGCGTCCGGAGCCTGCCCTCCGCAACGGGAGAGGCCACAACAGTGAGAGGCCCGCGTACTGCAAGAAAAAAAAAATTATTTTTAGAAAGATGCACCAGAAAGTATTATTATAAATAATTTTCATGGTGGCCCTAAACAATTAATACCTTTTTTAGAGCTACTAAGAATCGTATTTATTTATATAATTCTGCAGTCGTAAGAATATATGATCTATCTCTTCTTCCACCCTCATCCATGGCATCCTTCTCCCTCTTTGGCAGGATAGAAATGGAGTCTAAAAATGAGTCTCAGCACAGGACTTGAGGGAGTTATCACTAATCAATCAGAGTTGACACTGGACACTTTTTGCTATCCAAACTAGTCAAATTATATCACTTTATAGTAGAAGGTGCTAAATTGAGATTTAGAAAAATGAAAACCCTTGCCTAGAAAAAAAAATGACTTGTTTTGGTATCCTGATCTTCCAGTCTGGTTCCTTTCTCATACCTCTCTCTGCTGTGCTATCAAACCACTGAATTACCAAAATTCTTTTTTAATGAAAATGAGTCTATAGATTAATTTGTCCTGTACTATGCTCCTAGATATACATTGTTGAAGCCAAATTGTGTGGCTTCAGCACCTTTGTATTTCATATTGATAAATCATGTAGAATCTACAACAAAATTCAAGTGGATAAATTTATTAAGATAGTCTTTTTCTAATTTCTTATAATAGTAAGCCAATTATCAAATTCAGTAGCTGATTTCAAGCTTTCATCAAACATTGGCATAAGGTATTATTAAAATTTCTAATGATTTAAATTCAAGAAACAGATAAAAGAGCACTCAAGTGTCACAGTTATATGGGTGAGAACTTCTTACCTTTTTTATTATAAAACATAGCTATCTTTTTGGATAGAGAAAATAATTTATAATA
The DNA here is from genome assembly GCF_949987515.2 of Delphinus delphis. Lineage (NCBI taxonomy): Eukaryota > Metazoa > Chordata > Mammalia > Artiodactyla > Delphinidae > Delphinus > Delphinus delphis. The sequence goes on from NC_082699.1 coordinate 19,495,728, forward strand.
GCAGGCCTTGGCCTCTAATTCACCTTGCTGCATTTTGCAGTGGAATATGTCTAATGGTAATACCATTTACTATCGTTGTTGTACGCACTTTGTGAGTTCATTTCATGGAGGCATGATACTTGGCAAAACAAAGCAAACAAACTCTTATTTTTTTCCAATCACTACAAATGGAAATTTTAATAGTCTATAAATTAGAGCAATGGGACACAATGCAATATGAAAAAGGATAGTTCAGAAGGTGGCCGAAGAAGATACAGAGCAGCAACAGTATCCATACCTTAAGAGATAGACTTTGAAAATAATAATAGCTCTCCACTATTGACGTTTATAAATGCCAGGAACAGGTTTAAGCGCTTTTTAGGTACTTTTCTATGCTTAATATGCTCTATGATTGTTTTTATTCATAGTTGGAAGATGAGGTAACCAAGGACAGAGAAGTCAAGCGAGTTATCAATGAACCCAATACTGGGAGAGATGAGATTCAAATATCCACGCGGTCTAACTTCCAAATTGGGTCTGTGATATTGTATGATAGCTGCCTCTTGGGAATTTCAAATAAATATTAATGATGAATATGTCAAAATTATGAGGCAATTCTACTTTTTCCTTTAAAAAGTAACAGTGTCGTCTAAAACAAATCTACAAAGATAACATGTTTGCTAAGTCATCACATTGAAAGCAGCAGCTGCAGAATCCTGTGGTTAGACTCCAGAAATGTACTGAACCCCTGAAAGGACACACAGAATGCTACATGTATGTGCATATAGATTTATCTGTGGGGACTGGGTTCATAGAATCCGTAACAATCTCAAAAATATCAGATTGGTGACACAAAAACTTTTACAACAATTTCCTTAGTATGTCATTTAACTTGAGTCACAAAGATATATATGTATATATACCCATACATACGTGTACATATAATAGCTAGGTCTGTATATGAAGGCACTTGTATATTAATGAGTGTATGTAAACAACATACAGAATCCTAGTAAATGCTATTTTGCATGACTTTAGCGGGAGACAACATTGCTTTAACCTTCCTTTCATCCCAAATACTTTTATTACAAACTTATCTCAAAATGTTGTGCCAGTGCAAGTAATTTACCAAGCAATGTTTTCATTTAGTTTTCTTTAAAGACTCTGTATTTAAAGGAACTAGAAAACTGTGATCACCTGTTGGGAAAAGTTCTACTGAAGCAAAGGCTGAGGCATTTGTTTGTATGCCTGCTGTGGTTTATACTTCCTGTATACATGCATAATGAGGACAACCTTTGAAAAATTTGGTTCTAAATGTCAAGAACCAAAAAGAACTCTATCATGTGTGTGATTAATATGTTTCACTATCTAAAAGAACATTCCATCATGTAGTAGGAATGTCACATTACCATAATTTTCTTATATCAAATGCATACATTTAGCGAGTACATTATGATAGTGTCTGCCCTGAAAGAAGAAAATCCGTTTTGTACTGAGCTTCATGATGTGCCAATGCTGAACTGTCCAATGTACTTTAAAAATAGATCAATATTTTAGAAGTAATTTTTGTATCCTTTGTTTAGCATTTCAATACATTTAAATAAGCTGGCGTTTTTTCCACAGAGTACAAAGTAAACTAGAGTTTGGTAAGAATCTTGTTAAGAGGATCAATGCAGGCGCAATGTAAAATGGACAAGGTGTATCTTTTCATTTTTGCTACTTGTTAAATTGTGTATTTTGTCCAAATTGTCCAATAATTACCAGATCTTTATTTAATTTTAGGTTCTGTAGTAGAATGGTCATTATCTGCTTTTCTCTTATGCTTATATATCAAGTATAATTTATTATAGGGACTTATTTGAGAGTTAAATATAGCAGAAAAAAATATTTGTAAGTCAAAGAAAGTAAAACCATGAAATTTCTACTGAATTATTATAATTTTTTAACTTGAATTCTAAAATTTAGAAACCTGTTCAAGATATGAGTATAAATTATAAGTGGAATATATAAATTTGCCAATATTCCACTATTTGGGGTTTTTGATTTTCATATGGTTCAAGTTAACATATTGGGGGATAATAATGTCATTGTTATCCTATGACATATTTATAAAAATATAACTTTTCTTTGAAAATGATATCATATTTCATCTACATTCTTTACAACTATGGTTACAATATTAGTTCTTCTGCCTCACATCTGCAAGTATATACTGTCTACTTAAATTGGATTATCATGTTTTCATTAGAAGCCCCTATTTCCACATCTAGAATGCACACTTATTGCACTAAATTTGCAAATGTGTAGGTGATATCGGAAATCGTCTGTGATCTTAGGTAGCAGTCTGTGGTCTAGTAGAGATCCGGATCTTGTCAGATTTCTATGGTAAATTATTTGTTCAGAGTTTTCTTCATTTGCACTTTGCTTCACGATCACCAAGTAACACACATTGTGTCACTCTGTGCTGATTGTGACACTAGCTGGCGCACCTCTCTATACTTCCCCCCCCTTGAGTTTACAATGCATCATCTTGTACTTTCAAATAGCATGTCTCTGCTGGCCATACAAACAATGTACCTTTAGACACTGCTTCTCTCTTAAACTCCAGACTTCATTTGTAAATTACATACATATGTATGACTGAATATCTTTTTTAAAACTGTATTCATATTTTCCTCTAAAATGGTTTTTCCAAAGCTGGCATCTAAAGAGCTCTATCATCTTCTCAACTCAAAAGAGGCTTAGGATCATCTTTAATTCCCCCTTTTTCTTCCTCTTTCTTAGTAAATGATATTAGTGGCTCCAAAATAACTTTTTTTTCTCTTCCCACTGCCACTCTGTTGATTCTGGAAGTTATCATCACACACTAGAACCTACTGTAATAGTCCCTTGATTTGTCTCCATGATAGTTTTCTGCTCCCCCAACCACCCTTTACACAATCACTAGATAAATGAACTTATTACTATCCATTTCCAATATATTTCATAGTTCCTAAGTGTTTCCCAGTTGAAGGTGAGATGATTTGGCTTGTTATTTATAGTCCTGAATAATTTAGATTCTCTATTCTCTCACCTGCATTCCTTCTGGCCTCTCCCCATCCTCTTTCTTAAATTATTCTCTTTAGTAAAAATTTTACTCTGCTCATCTATCTCATTACTTGCACTTGTAATATTGCATGCACTAGAGTATTGTCTTCCCAGCCTACTTATCAGCTGTACTTCTCTAAACTGTCCTAACACTTATTCCCTAATATTTTGAAGAGATTACTTTGTGCAGCCTTTTGATAATCTATTGTCTTGAATTACAAATTAAAAATTTATTGTTATTTAATTTTCATGTTTTCTTTCCCAAACTAGACTGTGGACTTCTTTTTTTTTTCCAACATCTTTATTTGAGTATAATTATTTACAATGGTTTGTTAGTTTCTGCTGTATAACAGAGTGAATCAGGTATACGTATACATATATCCCCATATCTCCTCCCTCTTGCGTCTGCCTCCCATCCTCCCTATCCCACCCCTCTAGGTGGTCACAAAGCACTGAGCTGATCTCCCTGTGCTATGTGGCTGCTTCCCACTAGCTATCTATTTTACATTTGGTAGTGTATATATGTCAATGCCACTCTCTCACTTTGTTCCAGCTTACCCTTCCCCCTCCCCGTGTCTTCAAGTCTATTCTCTACCTCTGCATCTTTATTCCTGTCCTGCCCCTACGTTCTTCAGAACCATTTTTTTTTTTTAGATTCCATATATATGTATTAGCATATGGTATTTTTCTCTTTCTGAATTACTTCACCCTATATGACAGTCTCTAGGTCCATCCAGCTCACTATGAATAACTCAGTTTCATTTCATTTTATGGCTGAGTAATATTCCATTGCAAATATGTGGCACATTTTCTTTACCCATTCATCTGTCGATGGACACTTAGGATGCTTCCATGTCCTGGCTATTGTAAATAGTGCTGGAATCAAAATTGTGGTACATGACTATTTTTCAACTATGGTTTTCTTGGGGTATATGTCCAGTAGTAGGATTGCTGGATCATATGGTAGTTTTATTTTTAGTTTTTTAAGGAAGGTCCATACTGTTCTCCATAGTGGCTGTATCAATTTACATTCTCACCAACAGTGCAAGAGGGTTCCCTTGTCTCCACACCCTCTCCAGCATTTATTGCTTACAGAGTTTTGGATGATGGCCATTCAGACCGATATGAGGTGATACCTCATTGTAGTTTTGATTTGCATTTCTCTAATGATTAGTGATGTTGAGCATCCTTTCATGTATTTGTTGCCAATCTGTATATCTTCCTTGGAGAAATGTCTGTTTAAGTATTCTGCCCATTTTTTGATTGGGTTGTTGTTTTTCTTGATATTGAGCTACATAAGCTGCTTGTATATTTTGAAGATTAATCCCTTGTCACTTGCTTCGTTTGCAAATATTTTCTCTCATTCCGAGGATTGTCTTTTTGCCTTGTTTATGGTTTCCTTTACTGTGCACAAGCTTTCAAGTTTCATTAGGTCCCATTTGTTTATTTTTGTTTTTATTTCCATTTCTCTAGGAGGTGGGTCAAAAAGGATCTCCCTGTGATTTATGTCATAGAGTGTTCTGTCTATGTTTTCCTCTAAGAGTTTTATAGTGTCTGGTCTTATATTTCAGTCTTTAATTCATTTTGAGTTTATTTTTGTGTATGGTGTTAGAGATTGTTCTAATTTCATTCTTTTACATGTAGCTGTCCAGTTTTCCAGCACCACTTATTGAAGAGACTGTTTTTTCTCCATTGTATATTCTTGTCTCCTTTATCAAAAGTAAGGTGACCATATGTACGTGGGTTTATCTCTGGGCTTTCTATAATGTTCCATTGATCTATATTTCTGTTTTTCTGCCAGTACCATACTGTCTTTATTACTGTAGCTTTGTAGTGGAGTCTGAAGTCAGGGAACCTGATTCCTCCAGCTCCATTTTTCTTTCTCAAGTTTGCTTTGGCTATTCGGGGTCTTTTGTGTTTCCATACACATATGAAATTTTTTGTTCTAGTTCTGTAAAAAATGCCATTGGTAGTTTGATAGGGATTGCATTGAATCTGTAGATTGCTTTGGGTAGTATAGTCATTTTCCCAATGTTGATTCTTCCAATCCAAGAACATGGTGTAACTATCCATCTGTTTCTATCATCTTTAATTTCTTTCATCAGTGTCTTATAGTTTTCTGCATACAGGTATTTTGTCTCCTTAGGTAGGTTTATTCCTGGGTATTTTATTCTTTTTGTTGCCATGGTAAATGGGAGTGTTTCCTTAATTTCTCTTTCAGATTTTTCATCATTAGTGTATAGGAATGCAAGAGGTTTCTGTGCATTAATTTGGTATCCTGCTACATTACCAAATTCATTGATTAGCTCTAGTAGTTTTCTGGTGGCATATTTAGGATGCTCTATGTATAGTATCATGTCATAGGTAAACAGTGACAGTTTTACTTCTTCTTTTCCAATTTGGATTCTTTTCATTTCTTTTTGTTCCCTGATTGTTGTGGCTAAAACTTCCAAAACTATGTTAAATAATAGTGGAGAGAGTGGGAAACCTTGTCTTGTCCCTGATCTTAATGGAAATGTTTTCAGTTTCTCACCATTGAGAACAATGTTGGTTGTGGGTTTGTCATATATCACCTTTATTATGTTGAGGTAAATTCCCTCTATGCCTACTTTCTGAAAGGTTTTTATCATACATGCATGTTGAGTTTTGTCAAAAGCTTTTTCTGCATCTACTGAGATGATCATATGGTTTATCTTCTTCAATTTGTTAATATGGTGTATCACATTGATTGATTTGCATGTATTGAAGAATCCTTGCATTTCCTGGGATAAACCCCTCTTGATCATGGTGTATGATCCTTTTAATATGCTTTTGGATTCTGTTTGCTAGTATTTTGTTGAGGATTTTTGCATCTATGTTCATCAGTGATATTGACCTGTAGGTTTCTTTTTTTGTGACATCTTTGTCTGGTTTCAGTGTCAGGGTAATTGTGGCCTCGTAGAATGAGTTTGGGAGCGTTCCTTGCTCTGCTCTATTTTGGAAGAGTTTGAGAAGGATAGGTGTTAGCTCTTCTCTAAATATTTGATAGAATTTGCCTGTGAGGTCATCTGATCCTAGGCTTTTGTTTGTTGGAAGATCTTTAATCACAGTTTCAATTTCAGTGCTTGGAATTTGTCTGTTTATAGTTTCTATTTTTTCCTGGTTCAGTCTCAGAACATTGTGCTTTTCTAAGAATTTGTCCATTTCTTCCAGTTTGTCCATTTTATTGGCATATTGTTGCTTGTAGTAATCTCTCATGTTCCTTTGTATTTCTGCAGTGTCAGTTTTTACTTCTCCTTTTCATTTCTAATTCTATTGGTTTCAGTCTTTTCCCTTTTTTTCTTGATGAGTTTGGCTAATGGTTTATCAAATTTGTTTATCGTCTCAAAGAACCAGCTTTTAGTTTTATTGATCTTTGCTATCATTTCCTTCATTTCTTTTTCATTTATTTCTGTCTGATCTTTATGATTTCTTTCCTTCCACTAAATTTGGGGTTTTTTTGTTCTTCTTCCTCTAATTGCTTTAGGTGTAAAATTAGGTTGTTTATTTGAGATGTTTCTTGTTTCTTGAGGTAGGATTGTATTGCTGTACATTTCCCTCTTAAAACTGCTATTTCTGCATCCCATAGGTTTTGGGTAGTAGTATTTTCAATGTCATTTATTTCTAGGTATTTTTTTATTTCCTCTTTGATTTCTTCAGTGATCTCTTGGTTACTTAGTAGTGTATAGTTTAGCCTCCATATGCTTGTACTTTTTAGAGATTGTTTTCCTGTAAGTGATATCGAGTCTCATAGCGTTGTGGTCAGAAAAGATACTTGATATGATTTCAATTTTCTTAAATTTACCAAGGCTTGATTTGTGACCCAAGATATGATCTATCCTGGAGAATATTCCATGAGCACTTGAGAAGAAAGTGTATTCTGTTGTTTTTGGATGGAATGTCCTATAAATCTCAGGTAAGTCCATCTTGTTTAATGTGTCATTTAAACCTTGAGTTTCCTTATTTATTTTCATTTTGGACAATCTGTCCATTGGTGAAAGTGGGGTTTTAACATCCCCTACTATTATTGTGTTACTGTCGATTTCCCCTTTTCTGGCTGTTAGCATTTGCCTTATGTATTGAGGTGCTCCAATGTTGGGTGTATAAATATTTACAATTGTTATATTTTCTTCTTGGATTGATTCCTTGATCATTATGTAGTGTCCTTCTTTGTCTCTTGTAATCATCTTTATTTTAAAGTCTATTTAGTCTGATATGAGAATTGCTACTCCAGCTTTCTTTTGATTTCCATTTGCATTGAATATCTTTTTCCATCCCCTCACTTTCAGTTTGTATGTGTCCCTAGGTCTGAAGTGGGTCTCTTGTAGACAGCATATATATGGGTCTTGTTTTTGTATCCATGCAGCCGGTCTCTGTCTTATGGTTGCAGCATTTAATCCATTTATATTTAAGGTGCTTATTAATATACATGTTCCTATTACCATTCTCTTAATTTTGGGGGGGTGTTTTATTTTGTAGGTCTTTTCCTTCTCTTGTGTTTTCTGCCTAGAGAAGTTCCTTTAGCAATTATTGTAAAGCTGGTTTGGTGTTGTTGAGTTCTCTTAGCTTTTGCTTGTTTGTAAAGTTTTAATTTCTCTAGGAATTAATTAATTAATTAATTAATTAAATTTTTCTAGGAATTCTCAAGGAATGAGATCCTTGCTGGGTAGAGAAATCTTGTTTGTAGGTTTTTCCCTTTCATCATTTTAAATATGTCCTGCCACTCCCTTCTGGCTTGCAGAGTTTCTGCTGAAAAGTCAGCTGTTAATTTTATAGGGATTCCCTTTTATGTTATTTGATGCTTTTCCCTTGCTGCTTCTAATATTTTTTCTTTGTATTTAATTTTTGATAGTTTGATTAATATGTGTCTTGGTGTGTTTCTCTTTGTGTTTCTCCTGTATGGGACTCTCTGCCCTTCCTGGAGTTGATTGACTATTTCCTTTCCCATATTAGGGAAGTTTTCAACTATAATCTCTTCAAATATTTTCAGTCCCTTTTTTTTTCCTCTTCTACTGGGACCACTCTAATTTGAATGTTGATGCATTTAATGTTGTCACAGAGGTCTCTGAGCCTGTCCTTAATTCTTTTCATTCTTTTTTCTTTATTCTGCTGTGTGGGAGTTATTTCCACTATTTTATCTTCCAGGTTACTTATCCGTTCTTCTGCCTCAGTTATTCTGCTCTTGATTCCTTCTAGAGAATTTTTAATTTCATTTATTATGTTGTTATTCATTGTTTGTTTGTTCTTTAGTTCTTCTACGTCTTTGTTAAACGTTTCTTGTATTTTCTCCATTGTAATTCCAAGATTTTAGATCATCTTTCCTATCATTATTCTGAATTCTTTTTCAGGCAGACTGCCTATTTCCTCTTCATTTGTTTGGTCTGGTGGGTTTTTACCTTGCTCCTTTATCTGGTGTGTATTTCTCTGTCTTCTAATTTTGCTTAACTTACTGCGTTTGAGGTCTCCTTTTTGCAGGCTACATGTTTATAGTTCCCGTTGTTTTGGTGTCTGCTCCCAGTGGGTAAGGTTAGTTCTGTGGGTTGTGTAGGCTTCCTGGTGGAGGGGACTGGTGCCTGTGTTCTTGTGGATGAGGGTGGATCTTGTCTTTCTGGTGGGCAAGACCAAGTCCGGTGGTGTGTTTTGAGATGTCTATGACCTTATTATATTTTTAGACTGCATCTCTGCTAATGGATGTGGTTATGTTTCTGTCTTGCTAGTTGTTTGGCATAGGGTGTCTAGCAGTGTAGCTTGCTGGTCGTTGAGTGTAGCTGGGTCTTTGCATTTAGATGGACATCTCTGGGAGAGCTTTTGCCATTTGATATTACATGCGGCCAGGAAGTCTCTGGTGGACCTGTGTCCTATACTCGGCTCTCCCACCTCAGAGGTTCGGCTTGACACTGACCAGAGCACCAAGACCATCTCAGCCACATGGCTCAGAAGAAAAGTGAGAAAAAAAGAAAGAAAGACAGAAAGAAAGAAAGAAAGAAAATAAGTATAATAAGGTAAAATAAAGTTATTAAATGAAAAAGAAAAAATTATTAAAAATTAAAAAGTAATTAAAAAAAAGAGAGAAGAGAGCAACTAAACCAAAAATAAATCCACCAATGATAACAAGCACTAAAAACTATACTAATAAAGAAAACAAAACAGTACAGACAGAACCCTAGGACAAATGGTAAAAGCAAAGCTATACAGATAAAATCACACAAAGAAGTATACACATACAAACTCACAAAAAGTGAAAAAGGGAAAACATATATATATATAGAGAGAGAAAAAAAAATGAAGGGAGCAACAAAATCAATAAACAAATCTACCAGTGGTAATAACTCTAAATTCTAAACTAAGATAAACATAAAACCAGAAGGAAATTAGATGTGGAAAGTAAACCCCAAGTCTACAGTTGCTCCCACAGTCCACCACCTCAATTTTGGGATGATTCATTGTCTATTCAGGTATTCCAGAGTTGCAGGGTACATCAGGTTGACTGTGGAGATTTAATCTGCTGTTCCTGAGGGTACTGGGAGAGATTTCCCTTTCTCTTCTTTGTTTACACAGCTCCTGGGCTTCAGTTTTGGATTTGGCTCCACCTCTGTGTGTAGGTCACCTGAGGGCATCTGTTCCCTGCCCAGGCAGGATGGGGTTAAAGGGGCAGCTGATTAGGGAGCTCTGGCTCACTCAGGGTGGGGGGAGGGAGGGGCACGGAATGCGGGGTGAACCTGAGGTGACAGAGGCTGACGTGACGTTGCAACAGCCTAAGGCATGCAGTGTGTTCTCCCTGGGAAGTTGTCTCTGGATCACGGGACCCTGGCTGTGGCAGACTGCACAGGCTCCTGGGAGGGGAGGTGTGGATGGTGACCTGTGCTTGCACACAGGTTTCTTGGTGGCTGCAGCAGCAGCATTAGCATCTCATGCCCATCTCTGGTATCTGCACTGATAGTCGTGGCTCTCCCCCATCTCTGGAGATCGTTTAAGGATGCTCTGAATCCCCTCTGCTTGTCCATCCTGAAACAATGGTCTCTTGCCTCTTAGGCAGTTCCATACTTTTTCCCGGGCTCCCTCCTGGCTAGCTGTGGTGCATTAGCCCCCTTCAGGCTGTGTTCACACAGCCAACCCCCGTCCTCTCCCTGATATCTGACCTCCAAAGCCCAAGCCTCAGCTTCCAGCCCCCATCTGTCCTGGCAGGTGAGCAGACAATCCTCTCCGGATGGTGAGTGCTGGTCGGCACTGATCTTCTGTGTGGGAATCTCTCCACTTTGCTCTCTGAACCCCTGTTGTTGCACTTTTCTCCGTGGCTCCAAAGCTTCCCCCCTCCTCCGCCTGCAGTCTCCACCGCAAAGGGGTTTCCTAGTGTGCGGAAACCTTTCCTCCTTCACTGCTCCCTCCCCGAGATGCAGGTCCCATCCCTATTCTTTTGTCTCTATTTTTTCTGTTTTCTTCTGCCCTACCCAGGTAGGTGGGGATTTTCTTGCCTTTGGGAAATCTGAGATCTTCTGCCAGACTTCAGTAGTTGTTCTGTAGGAGTTGTTCCTCATGTAGATGTATTTTTGATGTATTTGTGGGGAGGAAGGTGATTGCCACATCTTACTCCTCTGCTATTTTGAAGGCCCCCTGACTCTGGGCTTCTTGAAGGCAAATTATTACCTAACATTTTCCATCTTTCATTGCCTTTTAGTGCTTAGCATCATTCCGAATGCTTAAGGTATCCTCCAGAAATACTTTCCAACTTTATAGAGTATAAAATATTAAACAACTATCACCCAATTTTGATTTCTGGGAAAAATCAGAAGGAACATAAGTTAACAAACAGTAAGGAGAACTGCCTGCAGTAAGGAGACACACAGGACATGTCTGAAAAGACGTTGCATAATCCAATAGGGTCAAAGAAGCAGGATGTAGAGAGCTGAGCACATGCTGCCGGTAGAGGTGAATCACAGAGTGACGGAGGGAGGTGGTTTATGATTAGGAATATTTTATTATTTTTTGTTTGTTTGTTTTTGTCTTTTTTGTGGTATGCGGGCCTCTCACTGCTGTGGCCTCTCCCGCCATGGAACACAGGCTCCGGACGCGCAGGCACAGTGGCCATGGCCCACAGACCCAGCCGCTCCGTGGCATGCGGGACCCTCCCGGACTGGGGCACGAACCCGTGTCCCCTGCATTGGCAGGCGGACCCCCAACCACTGCGCCACCAGGGAAGCCCAGGAATATTTTAAAAGAGCTTAGCAGAGACCAAAATGAAAGTTTGTGAATGTCTGGTTTTACAATTGTATTTCCAATTCATTTGAAGACTATTTCTTTTTAGGTTATAGTGTCTGATCACTCTTTTTACATTTATAAATGCTGTTAAATCTGATATGGTGCTTAATACTTTTATAATTTAAATAGGATCAGTTGGGAACTATGGTGCAGAGAAAGTTGAAACCATGTAGAGAACTGTACTGGGGAAATCAACCTAATCACTGGCAGACAAATACACACAACTCAATGTGATGACAAATTTATATAGGATAAGAGGGCATAACACCCAATGGAGGTAAATCCACTGGGCAAGGCATGAAAGCAGGAGGTTTTAGCTGAACTTTGGTGTGAGTGCTAGTTATGGTAATAATTATTGAAATGATAAAAATAAAAAGGTGGTGGTGGTGACACCACCACCATATGGCATCACATATGTTGGTGATGTATTATGATTCTGGATTATATTAATTAGTAGAGTATAAATTAAGGAATTCAAGGTATAAGCTTAGTTCTTTAAGACTGGGTCTAAAAGTACAAGGTAGGACCAATCCTTGTACTGTAGATGTCAAATAAAACACCTTGGGTCACAGCCTTTACTGTACTAATGAATCTTGCTGCCCCAATTCACTGGGGGAATAATGTGTGGTATAGATAAATAAAAATGAAAATACTGTATAATTTATGACTTGTGCTAGTCGACGCAGGCTCTGGGCTATAGTGATCAACACTTCCTGGGTGCCATTTTGTTCAATACGGTATCCCCTGAAGTTACACAATGCCAAAGTCTTGGTTGGGCCTGGTTGTATCCATGCATATAGCTTATTGATCCAATGAAATTGCCAGATCTCAATTTATCATCTCATTTGAGCAAGATCAAATTGCTTATAACGTTTTTGCTTGCATTTTCAGGTTCTAGTAATATGGTTTTATTATTATGAATTCAAGTTGTAAATTAAAATTCATGGAAATATTTATCATTACAAATGCATCATGTTTTCTGAACTAACAAAGCTAGACACACAACAATAAAAAATAAAACCAACAAAACACAAACAAAATCATGGTGCCTTGTCAAAAGAGCAATGATCAATCATTTATTTATAGAATTTTATCATATCAGCAACTTAATCATAGTCGATTATATGTATAGATTTAATTTGATTATGTCAGATGGCAACTTCTTAAAATCTTAATAGTGGGGAGAAATTTAAGATGCTTTATGAAAAATATTGTTTATAATTAAAGATAATGTATCGACATCTCTGAATTCATTTTATGTTAGGCTAAAAATCTAGATTTTTTTTCTGAAATTATGAGATCTTCCAAATGATTTTCTAGATCCCAGAAACTGTAATAAGTTGGACCATGCTGTCAGTAAGATCAGATACTGTAATAGAATAAAAAAAACACTTGTCACTTAAGCCTCAAAACATTCTATAAATGAATTTGATAGTTTATATTGAAGCATGTCAGGCAAGTAGAAAAAAATATGTTTAAATGTCGATAATAATACCTGAGTTTTCTGTTAACATTCCCCTTAATGCTGGCAGAGAATTTGATGACAAATACAGATCTTTTCCTTGCAACTGTAAGTTAGTTTCTATCTGTAAGAAGTCCTCATGTGACAATGTCTTTTCCATATTTGTGTCCTAGGAATCTAGTACATTATCTGGTTCAAACTAGATGTTGATTCCATGGCTAGTGAATAGATGAGTGAATTAAACTACAAATGAAAGCAGGAAGCAAAAAAATAAAGAATATAAAGGGTTTAAACAATATGAGTACAATACCTCTGGTACATAATCTGCACCAAAAAAAATTTTTTTCCCTCCTTTCCTGGGTTGCTACATCAGTGTGTTCACAAAATTGATGGAGTCATTGATACCCTGTTGTCTGGCAAGCAGTGACAAAGTTGTGCTTCCTTCAACTAATTCCATCTGTAGACCATTTTTTTTTTTTTTTTTTTTTTTTTTGCGGTATGCGGGCCTTTCACTGTTGTGGCCTCTTTAGTTGCAGAGCACAGTCATCCAGACGCGCAGGCTCAGCGGCCATGGCTCACGGGCCCAGCCGCTCCGCGGCATGTGGGATCTTCCCGGACCGGAGCACAAACCTGCGTCCCCTGCGTCGGCAGGTGGACTCCCAACCACTGCGCCACCAGGGAAGCCCTGTAGACCATTTTTAATCTTTCTTATTTTCTTTTTCATGTTAGTTTTCAACCCCTGATGATCAGGATTTAGTTTCATTTTTTATGCTAACTCACCCACCCTTAACCTAACATTAGGCAAATTTGAAAATTCTTTGTTTAAGAATGCAATCCCCTTGCAGATATCTTTATGAAAGAAAACCAGGGGTCAGAGAAGGGAAGTGGATTGCACAAATCTATGAAAAGACTAAGTGGCAGAGTCGGCAATTGAACGACTATCATCTGTTTCATGATATATGGAAACTCCTGTTCATCTGGGGTGATATTTTCTGGTCATCTTCGTCTCCCTTCCTAGAACATCTGGATCCCATCTTGTCCCTCCCTGACTCTACTTTGTTCCCTGTGATATGAGATGTGTTTTGCATCACCCAGTCTCCCTCACTTATTGACTTTTGGTTGTTTCAGCTAATGGGATGTACCAGAAGAATATGGGAGAGTGGGAGAGAAGATGGGGAAAAGTGTGCATGTTTTTTCTCTCCTCCTTTTGCTCTGCACTGCAGTTTGTGGTACTTACTGGGTCTCCCCATAACCTAGGGCTCATCCTCATGCCTTCAGTTCCCACTGAGTGCCAGTAACTCTGTTTTGTCCCCCTCCCTTTTCAGGACTAGACTGGCCCCTTTGTTCTCTTAAACCCAATTACACCTCTGTTAATAGATCTTTCTTTAAAATCTCTTCTAGTGTCTGAGTTGTAGTCTCTTTCTTACCCGGAAACAGAAATGAACAATAGATAAAATGATCACTTAAAAACTGGGAAGCTTTGTTGATTAAAGTTTAAACGCTAAATTCAAATGCTCAACTAAGTCTAATTTTGGTTCTCAAATCTTATGTAATATTTTTCTTGCATTTTCTGCATGAAGTTAAAATTTTAAGTTAAAATGCAAACTTCTAACTCTGCTAAGATGCAGAATGAAAGAAAAGGGATTATGTATTTTAAAATTTTTTCTTGAATTAAAAAATTATATATTTGGAATTATTATTTCTTTTGAGACAATAAAGTACTTCTGGTAAGGAGTCACTTTTTCCCTTTCCCTTTAAATGGCAGTGAGTTTATTGAAAGATTTCTGTGTGATGGTGCAATGTTTAAATTAAATATAGATTTGGGGTTCTGAGCTTGCTGAGATGAGTGTGCTGAAAACATGAACAGACCAGTCATAACAAACTGGAATGATGGCTGTTGAATTGGTTGGCATTTGTTTATTTTGTAGACAAACAATTTGACTATTTCTCAGCGTAAACTGAAACAAATGACTTTGGTGGTGTCAAGATTAGATGATGTAATCAGGGTTTACATCTTAAGCAAGTCAGTTCTTGGGTTCCATTAAAGTTACAATAAAAGTGGCATTAAAAAATAAACTTTGTCATTGCTACTTGCTTTTCCTCTGGAATTTTGTAGCACAATGAACCAAACTATAGCTTCAGTCTATTTTTAGTACTGTCATCTCCAAGTCCAAAACTAATTTTGTCAATCCATACAACTACTTCCAGCCTTTAAAGCTGTCCATCAGAAACATTATTGCTTGCCTGGACTATGTGTTTAGAGACTCTAATCTTTTATACCTCCAGGTATAAAAGTCACGTCTACACAGCTATAACTCTTGACAGAAGAATCAAGCTCATTGTGGCTCAGCACTCTTTTTTTTTTTCTTTTTTTGCGGTACGCGGGCCTCTCACTGTCGTGGCCTCTCCCGTTGCGGAGCACAGGCTCCGGACGCGCAGGCTCAGCGGCCATGGCTCACGGGCCCAGCCGCTCCGCGGCATGTGGGATCTTCCCGGACCGGGGCATGAACCTGTGTCCCCTGCATCGGCAGGCGGACTCTCAACCACTGCGCCACCAGGGAAGTCCTCAGCACTCTTTTAAAGGATTTATTTTTTCCCCTTCACTGTCGAACATAGATTGATATCCCATAGAGCCATACTTTTTATCTAGACCTTCATTAAATTTAAATAAATACATATGAAAATATATGATCCCATCTATGATTAACTTATTTTATAATAGAGTAGTTAAGAAGTATGCCCCTCAAAACTATGATACCATGCATTAATTTAGTAAAGGAAGTACAAATAAAATGCCTTGAGAATTCAGGAAAAAGTGGATTATTAAAATTACTTTTGACACTAATAAACAGGTTTTACTTCTAAATATAGTATATAAGCTAGACTATGTTACCCTAGTTATAGTATATATTATATTATATATCCTATGTTATATAAGGGTATTACACTAGCTGGATTGAACATTTCTTGAGGGCAGAGACCAGGAATTCGTATCTCATCAGGGACAAAGCATTACTTCTTGCCCACAATAAGAGTTCAATAGCTGCTTTTGAGTATTGAAATAATAGTAGTACTCCAGTGTGAAACAATTCTAAAGGGCATGTCACTTCTTGATCAAATGTTCTGAGAAAGCAACTGTTTCTGAGAAGGGAACCAAATTTGGAGTAGAGATCATAAAAATAAAAAACATAAGCATGCAAGATGGGACCCTGCATTCTCCACATCCAATGCCCTCAAACTATGGGTAATCCTAGAATACCAAGACCACAAGGATCTCTTCATTTCCCTGGAAATTGCTACATTTTGTCACCCATTCCCAAGACCTAGAAAAATAGGGAAGAGTCACACTGAAGCCACTGGACCTCCTGTACACGCCTCAGTTAAATTCTAAGTGTACTGAGTATCCAACCTCACCTTCAGTGACTCTCTGCCCTAGATTACTTTGCCCTTATTTGAAACCACTCTACTCCTGAAATCAAATTCCACATCTCCCACTTTCTAACCTTCTAGATTGTATTTCCACCACCCTGAGTTTCAGATCATTTGGGAGAGCCTTTTTTCTAACCCATTGATTGCTTCAATAGCTAAGATTTATTGAATGTTTTATATGTAGTGGGTTCTATGCATAGCATTAGCTCACGGTTTTCCCCTCACACTAAACTGGAAAATTCCCAATTCCGAAACAATCCAAATATCTGTCTTTTTCACATCCACACCCAGCCTGTTTAGCACTGTTGGGGAGACAACACAATATGCAAGTTGTTGTCACTTGTATTTACGTGGAGCACTGCTGAAAAAAAATCCATCTCTTATCCTCCATGACAACTGTTTCAGATTTCTTCTTTTTTTTTCAAACTGAGTATTCTTCCTTTGATTCTTAGAAAAAATGTTTGATTCCTTTCAACTTTTCAGATAAACTGGAAACTATCAGATAGGACCTCCCTCAACTTTTCATCATAAAAATCTCCAAAATTGTTGGCCTGTGCACCATCCTTTCTCCCTTCCCTCTAGCTATAATGGAAAAGGAGTTCATTCTCCCAAGCAGGGACAATCTTTCCCGCTACATTCTCACACTCATGGACCGTCAGCGCTCACCCATCATGCTCTCTCTTCCATGATTCTGCCTCCTTCTCATTTCACTCTCACTGACGTTCCCCACAGGCTCCCCACACCCTCATTATGCACAATTTAAATCATCTTTCTGGACCTGCTCTCAACCACTCATACACCGTAGCAGTTAATTGTCTGCTTCTTACCCCTCCTTCAAAGTCATATTTCTCAGAAAGCTTTATATACTCACCATCCATTTTTTTCCCCTATGACCTCAGTCTTTTACCTCAAACACTACCACCTTCTCCAAGATTACCATTGTCCCTAATATATACACATTTAATATGTTAACAATTATTGTACTACCTCTAACTCACATTTTAAAATATATTAATTCTTAAGAAAAATATTGCCCAAGACTGATTTCCTGCAGGTTAGCTTCCAAAAACGAATATGATCTTTTACAAAAGTCCATGGAAATTGGCTACATACGCATGCTTAAGGCAATCAAACTTGACTAGCCTCAAGGTTAGGACCACAGCTCCTTAATCATGCCAGAGAAGAAGCTGTTGCTTCCCTAAGCAAGAACGCAGATATGGCAAATAGAGCAACCAGTATCATTTAGCTGCAACAGTGAGACTTGAACCCTAACCCTTCATCAGGCCAAAGAGGGGCCAGTGGTACCCCTACTGCAATTAATTAGCTTCCAGGCTAGTGCTGGATTAAAGATTCTGCCAGATCATATTTCTCTTGTATCCTGGCCCTTGAGCGACCAGGTAAGGAGATGGTTTTTCCCTACACCTGCAGCTAAAAAATCACACAACCTGAGTGTCAGGTTACCTCACCTGGAGTCTGATGGAGATCCTTAATGGAGCTCTACATGTTGTATAAGACACATGGGAATTGGGGACCTGCTTATCTGCTACTTTTCTGGTCTTGGCAGTTTTCTCCATTGAATATTGCTCTAGGAGGAAGAGAGTATGTGTTCCTTGGTTATTTGACTTTGCTTGTCTGACAACTTGTAGACATTTTCCTTTAAAATTTAAACAAAATAAAATTTATGTAATAAAAATATAAAATTATTTTTCATCTTCCCAGATCCCACTCATTGCCCCAGGAATAACCACTACTAACTCATTGACTAATTAGTATATATAGATTCAGACATTTCCTATGGAGGTAGAATATACAAATATAATATAATAAACATATAAGTACAGGGAGATAAAGATTGAAAAAGAAATACATGAGAATATTTGTTGAAAAGTACATGCAGTCATTTAATTTGTTATTCTGCAACTTGTCTTTTTCACTTGATATCATAATTTGGAGATTTCATAGCTCTGCCTCATTCTAACAGAAGCTTATTATCTTTAATATAAAGAAATCATAATTAGATTAGTTCTTCCCATATTGAAGGACATTTCAGTGCATTCTGGGTTATCACTGTTATAAATAAAGCTACAATGGACATCCTTATAAATGCTACTTTATGAGCATTTGTGATTATTTTGCTAAGGTGTATGTGTTGTAAGAAATAATTATGTTACTTAAAAGTTGGGTTTCTGATGCTCAGTTTAGTGTAAACACAGAATAACACCATGGAGAAGCACATGAAAGTGCGAGATTCTTTTCCTCACAGGTCCTAGAGGAAGGAGGCACAGCTTGCCACCCAGTGGGTCACATAAGAGACACTGTCCGGTGTCTATGCAGGTGCAAAGCTATGCAGGTGCAAAGCTGAGAGAGAGTGAGGACCTGTGGGCAAGTGCTTTTGTTGAGGGTCACAGAGGAGTACACAGCAAAGGACATGAGAGGATTTCATTTGTGTTTTGCATGTTACTTGGTCATAGTCAGGTGAAGATAAGCAGGGGGAATTGGCAGGACCATCCTTTCCACATGGGGGAACATAGTTGCCTGGGTGTGATGTCCACAGCCTGTTTGTGGGGATGTTGAGGCAACAGGAAAATATAATATACATATATTTTTTTGGCTGCACCATGTGGCTTGCGGGATCTTAGTTCCCCCACCAGGGATTGAACCCAGGGCCTCAGCAGTGAGAGCACCAGGTCCTAACCACTGGACCGCCAGGGAATTCCCAGGAAAATATGAAGTTTTAAAAATATACAATGCAGTGTATATAAGAATGTAAGCTCCATGAAGGCAGACACCTTTCATCCTTTATTAACTGCTCTATCCTCAGTGCCTAGAACAGTGTCTATAATTAGTAAGTAGATGCTCAATAAATAGCTGTTAAATGAAGGAGCAGCTTGATTTGTGCATTTCAGCTTTTGATAGGTATGGGTCAATGGTCTTCCAAGAGGTTCTACCGGTTTAGCTTCTACCAACTCCATATGGAAATTTCTCTTTCCTCATACTCATGTCAGTACATGATATGATAAATATCTATATAGTTTTCGTTTTTGCTATCTGTTGGGAAAAAATAAAACTAAACAAAAACTCTATTATTTAAATAACCATCTTGCTAACTAATGGAGCAATTTATAGGCTTTTAAAATATTTATTGACCATTATATTGTTTTTAGTAAAGTTTCTATTTTTTACTGTTATTTGTCTTTACTCATTTATAGAAAGTCATTACAAATTCTGGAGACTAATAATTTTTCCAATATATAATACATTTATTTGTCATAAACTTTTTGTTTTGTTTTTTAATTTTTTTTATTGAAGTATAGTTGATTTTTAATGTGTTAATTTCTGCTGTACAGCAAAGTAATTCAGTTATATATATATATATATATATATATATATATATATATATATATATATATATATATGTATTCTTTTTGTAAATATTCTTTTCCATTATGGTTTATCATAGGTTGCTGAATATAGTTCTCTGTGCTATACAGTAAGATCTTGTTGTTTATCCATTCCATATATAATAGCTTACATCTGCTAACCCCAATTTCCCACTCCATCCCCCTCCTCTCCCTTGGCAACCACCAGTCTGTTCTCTATGTCCATGAGTTTGTTTCTGTTTTGTAGATAAGTTTATTTGTGTCATATTTTAGATTCCACATATAAATGATATCATATGGTATTTGTCTTTCTCTTTCTGTATTTGTCGTAAACTTTTAATGCTATCTTTCAGTGTATGGAAATTTAAAATATCATAAACTAAAATTCATCAATGTTCTTTTTTACGGTTTCTGTCTTTTAGGTGTTACTTAAGAAGGTCTGTGTACTCCTCAGATTGTATAAACATTTTCCCCTAAAATTTTGTTAATTCAAATGCTTATTTTGCCCTCTAATTATATTCATTTCTGGAAAAGTTGGACTAAAGACTTCAACCCAGTTAATATTTAGTAAATATTAACTTCTATTTAAATTTATAACATTTATTTCTTCTTATGTTTTGAAGAGTTTTGGATGGGGCTCAGGAATTTTTTTTTCTTCTATCATAATTTGATTATTTGTCCCTATTTTTGTAATTCTTAAATTCTGAGATGTACATTTTTTTTCAACTCTGCTGCTTTTTGTTTCTATATTCTGAGGATTTCCTTGACTTTATCTTGTAAATTATTAACTTTGTTTTAAGTCAGATATCATTTTATGATTAAGGCCATACATTTGGTTTTTAAAATTTTTTATAATTTTGACAATCTTATCTTAAATTTTGAAACAGTATTTTTTGTCCTCTACTTAACCCTTTTCCAAGGCAGCTCATCATTATTCCTTTATGGATAAAATATCTCCTTGACTTTCTCTGAAGACATGGATTAGAATTCATCTGTGTTCCATGAATAATCTCTGTTTGCTCTGGGATCAGGTATTTTGGTTGCCCATTCAAATCCTTATCTTTAGTGAGGAATAATTTCCTCAGTTATCTAGAGATGTCTGTGTGCCATTCATATCCTTGGGTGTTGAATACAATTAGCAGGCATGGGTCTCTTAGAGTCGTATACCTTACTTTCCAAAAGGTCACTGCCAAAAGGTAGGAGCTGATTGTGAGATGAGTGCACCCGGCTGCACGTGCGCTATTGGTTGGTTTTACTTTAGCATATATGAGCATGAGATATGCAGGCAGATCCTGCAGAGAATTTTAGGATATTTCTCTTGTTAGAAGGGTTGTACTTCTCTTTCTTCTTTTCCCACGGGAGTTGTGGAAGTCCAGTGTTAATGCAAGTCCTGTCCTACTTCTCTTCCCAAACTCTCACCCTCTTTAGATAGTGTTCTCAGCACAGAGCACCTTTTCTAAAAAATCATGCAGTTACTTTATCCTCAGCTGAAACAATGCTCCTGGGTGCAGCTCAGTATATGTTCCCATACCATCACCAATGGCTGCTTATTAAGAATGGACTTTCTTTAATTAACTAGTACCACGATTTGTATTAGTTTTCTATAACTATGTAACAAATTGCCTAAAATGTAGTGTCTTAAAACAATCCCTACTTATTATTTCACAGTTCCATAAATCAGAAGTCCAGGCATGGTATATCCGGGTTCTCTGCTCAGGTTCTCACAAAACTGCCATTGAGGTGTTGTCTGGGGCTTCTTTCTATGAAAAACAGTGTAAAAGTGTGTACATGGAAGACTATGTGATAACATTGGAAAACTGAAGTTTCAATAGCGATTTTGCCCATGTTTATTGAGACCTATTGCAATGAAAAAACATTATAGCTTTAATACTCAAAATCCCTTTGTCATTTCCAGTGTCTTTGACACTTAAAGTGATTGTTTAATCTATCTCATTTTTCCCAAATTAAAATCTTAGAAATGTACTTACGTGTCTATTTTGTATTAACCCAACTTTACTTGGTAGCATTCCCTTATCTTAAAAGTGGCAGGAATGTGCCCTTGTAACGAGAATCTTAGAGGTAATATAGAGTTCAGACAGAATAAGACTATTTCTTATTTTAGTGGAGAGTGCTGTGGACATCTGATGCCAATCTAAGATCCAGAGTTGAAGATTATAGTAAGAATTCAGATGAGCTCAAGCTAAATAAATAAAGACATTTTAAATAAAGACATCAGTATATTGTGAAGAGAAAGGGGAAGAGGGAAAGTGTAAAACTCTTAATTTCTGCTTTTTCTGAATTAATCACAGCTCCTTTTAGTATGTATCTCCTTGGAAATGGAACCACAACACATTTGGAATATCTTACATAGGATGGCCGAGAACAGGCTATTTAACTAGAGGCCAAGAGCAACCTGATATTCTGAGCTACAAATTGAAAGTGAAGGTTACTTTCTGGTAGACTTTATCTTAAAGCAGTAAAACGAGTAACTGCAGCTACAACTGAATGTATTGATTTTGTAATTTCAGCAAATTAAGAACAAGACAGAAAACCTATTAAATCTTTCCACTGATTGCCAGGGTACTTTTTGGTGATTCTGAGGTTGACATTAAAATTACATGTACCTATCTCTTTAAAGTAAAACATACATTATATAGAAGATGATTAATGAAGTTTTGATGTTTGTATATTTTCAAATTTTAAAAGGGAAACTTGCTAAACCTGATATTATGAATGTCAAAAACATATCTAATTTGCATAAATTAGGGTTAAAGTTGGATGTACATTTATTATGTTTTAATAAATTAAACTTTTCACAGATCAGGAGATTTTGATTAAAACAGAGAAAGAAACTCTGATAATAGCATTACATGTCAGAACATTATGTGTAATGACTATATAAAAATATATTACAAAGAATATGGAAAAAGTAAATTATATTTCGTGTGTACAAGAATAAAGTAAACCTATTTTAGTTTTATGTAACACATCAAACTTTTAAAAATGTAATTTTAAGGTTCCTTAAGTGAATGTATTAAAATTTACATTAATCATAATGTCAAAGAGGAAACTGGTTTTGAAAAATTTGATAAAAGGACTGATAATCTCCAGTTAAAATAAATTCAGGTCATGATATCTTTTCTTTTTACACTCACGCCACTCCATATATCATATTTCTTAGTAGGTAGATTAACATTAGAGGAAATGCAACTTTGAAAATATTTGGGGGTGGCTTTTTTCTACAATTAGGGAAAATCACAACAAAAAATTTCATAAAATCATAAGAAAAATGTAATAAATTGGGGCAGCTCCAGGTTTAGATAATTCAGTGATTCTATCACACATGGTTCTATTTTTTAATTGTTGTTTTTTATCTTTTCACTTTGTCCTCTTCAGTGTGTCAGTATTTTTTTAATGATTGCAAGACACTGCTATGTGAATTCTGAGCAGTACATTTGAGGTGGGAGTTTTCCTATAGGGTATGGTATATGTCTCATACTAGAAACCAATATATATGGTGTTATTTCCACCATGGCCACAAAACCCAGGGTTGGAAACCAAGGAATTAGAGTAGGAGTACCTTTTACTCTCATATATAACAACCCATTCACAGCATGAGTCTTCATACTTCCCCAGCCTTGGAATCAGTAGGTACGAAGGCCCTTGTTTCCAAAGGAGGAAGCTTCCGTCAAGGAACACAGTCCCAGTGCCGTTAAACTGGAAGCTGAGGCTGCTCCCCGGCCATTTATGGCTGTTTGTGTCTATAAATCAGGAGAGAAGAGTGTTACTAAGTTGGCCAGGATAATTTAACCTGATTATTTGCTTATGAATATTAACAGCAAATGTGTTAAGTCAATATTAAATGAACGACTGAGGATCTAGAACTTTGGAAATAAGAATTTGCGTCCCTCCAGTAGGTAAAAAACACAGATGAATCAAGGCATTGGCAGAGCTCAAGGGAAACAGGATGGAAGGAAGCTCTGATTATCAACTTCCCTTGATACCAGCTATAGAAGTAAAGACGGCAGCAGCTATGCCAATATTACTGTAAAAGTTATACTATTTTTAAACTCAGAAGTACCTCAAAATCTTAATTTAAAAATAAAGGAACTGCATATAAGGAATGTAAAGTGACTTATGTATAGTCACGCAAACAGTCAACAGCAGAACCCACGTTTACTGACCTGTTAGGCTACGTCCTTTTCATCAGGCTATGCTGCAGCACTGTCAGTGCCACAGTTGAGGGAAGGTGAGAGAAGGTCTCTCTAAGGTGTGGGGCAGAGATAGGGCCCTGGCTGCCTGCTCTAGAGTCAATGATGCATTGAGAATGCCAGGCACTCTCCAGTGTGAGGTGCCAAGTTTAGTTTGATCATCTCTCCCAAAGTGATCTTTTTAGGTCCAAGCCTGAGAAAGAAATATGGGAATGCACTAATAAGCAGAGCAGACTCACATCTCACTGGGATTATTGTATTTAGGTTAATAACAACTTTATAATTTTCCCCAAAGATAATCATTGGTTATTTATTTATCTTTTTGTATGACTTGAACACTTATTCTAGTGGTTTTCCTCAATTGAAGAATGTCTATTATATGAGAGAAACAATGTCTAAATGACATTTCTCTAGTTTAAAAAAGAATGTTGTCATTACCCAGTTCCTTCCTTTCCTTTTTAAATACGGAATTGTATAGTACATGGTAAGACAGATCATGATGTTCAAACATAAGAAACTATTATTTATTTCTTTTTATATTTATGTTCATAATAATGGCTTCATAATAACACATAGATTTATCATAGATTTACTAGTGTGTTTTATTAGATATTTAATTTGTTTTTGATAATTTTACTAATATAAAAATCACCATAATAAGCATATTTGCACCTGCATCTTTATATACAGTAATAAGTAGCACCTTAGAATAAAAATTTCAAAGTGTATTACCAGGTAAGGGAATATATAAAATTTTAAGTGCTTGCATTAAAATATGGATTAATATCGATACATTATATCTATACAATATTACACTAACTCTTCAGTGATATAATTTGTCTATTTATTCAATTCTTTTATATCCCTCAGTAAGGCCCTGTAATTCTTTTTATGTAAATTTTTGTGTTTCTTGTTATTTTTATTTGTAACTATGTCATATTTTTGTTGGTGTTCTGAACGGGTTTTCTGTTTTATTATATGTTCAAATTAGTTATTACTGGCACAAAAAAGCTATTGATTTTTACATACTTATTTGAAAATAGACAGCTTTTTGAATAGTCTTACTATAATATTCAAATATTTTTACTAGAATAAAATACTTTTATTTCAGTAGGATATGCAAATTGTATTTTGGATCTCAGGGGCCTTTACCTTTCCACTGTAGATATTCATATCTCCATATATATTTTTTAGAAAATAGAAGATATAAAAAATTAATAAAAATAACTACTTAGGTATAAAATTCTTGGGTCACAATATTTTCCTAAGACTCTGGTTTAATCACATTTTGGTCAGATTGTTCTCAAGTCTACTGTTGAGAGGTAACAATTTTCAGTGTCTTATACGATTTCCTGATTTGAGTGGAAAATCAAATTCATTTAGCATTGCTGTGCCCTCTTGTAATGACTCCTGCCCCAACCATCTGATGATTTAATTGCTATAACTTCGGAAGTTTATAGTAAACTTCAATGTCAGTAACCCCTGCTTTCAAGAATTTTTCTATCAATAGAATCTATCCTAGGGACACATACATCCCATCACTATTGCTACCTGTTCAATATGCTCAGTTCTTCTTAGGAAAATGTTTTTTTCCTAGGTGTTGAAAGAGACAACCAGAGCATTGGGAAACGTGCCCTGGTTGCTTCAGAGATTAGTACCTGGGTTGTTAAGGTCCAGTTTCTGTTACAGAAGGAGTGCTGTGTATCCAGGACTTGCGACAGGGGGGGAAAGTAAAAGACTTTTCAATTTCTTAACCTAAGCCATTTCATGGCTCTTACATGAGGAAAAACTGCTCCATATCCACTCGGTTAAAATAAGAGATGACAAACTAAGACTTTTGAACTTATCTGTAATTAAAAAAAATTAATGGACAGATAATTGAACAGATTTTCAGAACTGGCAATATTTTTACAAGTGAGAGAGGTACTCTATAGTTTTCTGGGTGGAATGAAATTCTGTGAATCATTAAGTTCAAATCAAATCGAGGAAAAAAATGGTTATTTGGAGAATTCTTTTTTCCATTAAATATATACATCTCTCTCGTTTCCTAGCATTTCACATTTTAAAGAAGTTGTTTTTGTTGCTACGTTTTTTTCTTTATACCTAGTTTTACTTTTTGTCATGGCTCAAAACATTATACTTCAAAGACAATACTGAAAGTTCTCTAGGGATTTGTGTTGTTTTATTGAGTAATCTTTGATCAGATTGTAATGGAAAATCCCTGCAGGTGATATAAAATGTGTACATACATTTGAATACATAAAATATGTATTTTTTTTATGTCATCCATCTTTGACATTTCTAAATATGGACTTATTTAGCATGCTGGCCCCAAAACGATGGGCTCATCTTGGGAGTACATTTCAAAAGAGTGACAATTTTAAAAATTGATGATGAAAATAATTGGATTTATAAATTCTTTGAAAACCAGGGAGTCTGTCTCAACAACAATAGTAAAAACTGCTACTGGAATATATAGAAACCTAAGCTTAAAGATATATAATGTCCTTGTTGCATTAAATGTATTTTTAATTTTGTTAACCACCATGATGTTCACAAGCTTGGAAGGCTTAAAAGTTGAATACTAACACATTTAAACTGAGGGATAATTTGTATATAAAATAAATATGTGATATTACCTCTATTGGCATTTATAAGTCCAAAAATCCTAGATTTTATTCATATATTATGTATTTTTATGTAGGCTCACATTTGGTTTTAAAAGAAAAGCAAGAATGCTCAAAATTAGGGTTATCCATTTGTTCAGTTGTCGCTCATTAAATTGTCTCTTTTTTTCCCCTGAGGCTATATTTACACTTGGATAGTTATGTGGGGAGTGCTGAGGAGGAAACATCTCTAGGATTTGAAACAATTGCAAATAGTCATATTATGATAAACAGTCAAAGCCAATAAGCTGCTTCAATGTAATTCCTTTCTATTTACTTGTGAAAACAAAAGCTGTAGTGAGGGTTTAAAACACCCCTTTTCAGAAAAAAAAAAAAAAGGCAAATAAACTACCACCAACGAAATGCAAATAAAAATACTTGTGATTACATTTCTGAGCTTCTACTTAAACGTTCTGTGTTCTTTTATGGGATGGTCAGTCAGATGTGGCCACAAGAAAGAACACAAGAAAGGCACCAGAAAACAAAGTTTATTATACTCACAGGTCCTAGAGAAACAGAGTTACCACAGGTCAGGAGGAACCACATGGGGTGGGGGGGAATACCAAGGAGTAGGGCTCGACTAAGCAGATCCAGGACTCATGGTCAAATACCTTAATTGAAGGTGGTAGTGGAGTACACAAGAAAAGGCATGAGAGGATTTCACTGGTCTGTTACTAGGTCATGGACAGGGGAGGGCAGGAAGGAGAACTTGTTGTAGGGAGGGGCCATCCCTATCACGCTGGTATACCTGATCACTTGGGCAGGGTGTGCATAGCCTGTTTGCAGGGATGTTTAGGCAGCAGGGAGAAAATATGAAGTTTCAAAAGTTTGTAGTACACTATAATACTCCTAAAAAACAGGAAGCTGTGTTACCTTACAGATGACATTGTGTGTCCAAGGTCCCCAAGACCAACCTCAGGTTCAGTTGTTCACTGGAAAGATTCACAGAACTCAGAAAAGCTGTTATACTTATGATTATGGTTTACTAAAGTGAAATGATACAGATTAAAATCAGCAAAAGAAAAAGGTATATATGGGTAGAGTCCAGGAGAGACCAGGCACAAGCTTTCAATTGTCATCTTCCAGTGGAGTCATATGAATAATACTTAATGATTCATGTAGTGATGTGTACCAACACATATGAAATACTGCCAACCTGGTAAGTTAATCCAAGCCTTAGTGTCTAGGGATTTTACTGGTGGTAGGCAAGGAGCACCAACATGGTTGATCTTAGGTACTCAGTCTCTAGTCGCACCAGAGGTCAGGCTGATTCTGCATGGCTCAAGACTCCCACCATAAGTCACATTGTCATCATAAACTATCTGATGTGTATCAAGTCCCAGGTTAAACAAGGATACTGTTATGAGGTAGCATATTCCAAGGGCTTAGAAGTTGTCTGCTAGGAGCAGGTCAAGGGGCAGACATTTCTTGAGAATGTATAGGGCTTGAACACCCCAGACCTGCTAGTCAACCATTTCTTTTAAACTTTTTTGAGGTATAATTGATGCACAAAAAATTGCATACATTTAATGTAAACATTTTGATGAGTTTGAATGTATGCATGCTCCCAAAAGTAAATACTAAACATAACCATCACCTCCAAAAATGTCCTTGTGTTCTTTTATGTTTGGTTTTCTTTGCTTTGCTTTTTTTTTTTGGTAAGGACACAACATAAAATCTATCCTCTCAACATATTTTAAATTGTACAATACCATATTGTTAACTTATGGGTACTTTGTTGTACAGCAGGTCTCTAGAACTTATTCATCTTGGGTAACAGAAAATTCATACCCATGGTAAAACAATTCCACATTTACCCACCCCCTACCCCTGACAACCACCATTCTATTCTCTGCTTCTATGGGTTTGACTATTTTAAATGCCTCATATTAATGGAATCATGCAGTATTTGTTCTTTGACTGGCTTATTTCACTTTGTAGTGTCCTCTAGTTTTCTCTATGTTGCTGCAAATGGCAGGATTTCTTTCCTTTTTAAGAACGAATCTTTATGGAATAAATAATATTTCATTGGTGGACTATTATAAATAATATTCCACTGATACACATTGTATCTTCCATATTTTCTTCATCCATTCATTTCTTTTCTTTTCTATTTTTTTTTGTGGTATGCGGGCCTCTCACTGTTGTGGCCTCTGCCGTTGCGGAGCCCAGGCTCCGGACGAGCAGGCTCAGCGGCCATGGCTTACGGGCCCAGCCGCTCCACGGCATGTGGGATCCTCCCGGACCGGGGCACGAACCCGTGTCCCTTGCATCGGCAGGTGGACTCTCAACCACTGCGCCACCAGGGAAGCCCTCCTCTCCATTTTTAAAACAGTTAACATTACACTTTTCTGCATGTTTCACCTAGATTTCAAGACACCATTAAATAACATGAAATATTTATTTGTGATTTATGTTAGATATAATATTCAGAGTGGTGTGTGCTTTATGAGTGAATGAACTGACTTATGGGTTGATGAATCTAAAGGGTAATCTTTTAAAAGAAGAAAAATCCAATGGTGGAATTGCAAAACTACCTATGGGTGTCTTGTGGGAACTTTACCATTGCCATATTGTTAATCTTTCTTCTGTTCGCTCTTCATCACTTATTTTATTTTATTTATTTTTTCAAAGATTTTTTTATGTTTATTTTTTTAAATTATCATTTATTTTTGGCTGCGTTGGGTCTTCGTTGCTGTGCATGGGCTTTCTCTAGTTGCGACGAGCGGGGGCTACTCTTCGTTGCGGTGCGAGGGCTTCTCATTGCGGTGGCTTCTCTTGTTGCAGAGCACAGGCTCTAGGCGTGCGGGCTTCAGTAGTTGTGGCACGGGGGCTTTAGTAGTTGCGGCGTGCGGGCTCTTGAGAGCAGGCTCAATACTTGTGGTGCATGGGCTTAGTTGCTCCGCGGCATGTGGGATCTTCCTGGACCAGGGCTCGAACCCGTGTCCCCTGCATTGGCAGGGGGATTCTGAACCACTGCGCCACCAGGGAAGCCCTATCACTTATTTTAAAAGGAGATATTCTTCAGGGAACAAAAATCTTTGTATATGTACATGACAATAATAAAGGCAAAAACAAAGTGTTAGTAAATTCAACAGACAGATGGTTACATGTCATATATATGTTTCACATATATATGTTTCACATATATATGTGAAACATATATATGTTTCATGTTTCATATTTTTACTTTGTGGAGAGTCTGTTAAAATGATATATAACCGCCTGGAAGTACAATTTTTATCATTATCTCAAGAGAGAATAATCAAATACAATATTTGTAAATTTAGGATCTAAGGCAAATTATCAACACATAGAAGTAATTGACACCGATACAAGTACAGCATCAAGCAAAGAAGATTATATTGTGTTAAACTGAATATTCTCTGTCCTTCATTATTTAAAATATAGAAAACTAATTTTTTTCAAGCAAGCATCCCTCATCCCCTGCAAAAAATTGCTATACTTGAAAAGATTTCAATCTTATATATATGCACCTAGTCAACTTCCCTCTGTGTATAGAATATGTAGCATCTGAATTCAAGGAATATGATTTCAAACTCTCAATACTCTAGTGCACATACACATATCCCCATAAGTTGTAAATAGCTGTTATCACTTGTTAGGATAACTTAATTAAACTTGCTTATTAAAAACCTTTAATTCGTTAGTGATAAAATCTTGATTAGTACATTTTCCTGCTAGGTGACCTTCTAATTTAATAGAAAATGAATTTTTAAATGGGGAAGAA
Source organism: Delphinus delphis (assembly GCF_949987515.2). NCBI lineage: Eukaryota > Metazoa > Chordata > Mammalia > Artiodactyla > Delphinidae > Delphinus > Delphinus delphis. Next base: position 19,525,967 of record NC_082699.1, read on the forward strand.
TGCCTGTGGCAGAGATTTTGTGCTAGTGAATGGAGTTTGCAATACACATAGGGATATATTTGAGCCTAATTAGTAAGGGTGCAGATGAATTTTTATTTCATACACCAGAAGTGTCATTGATGAACCACAGTGAGGAATTTGAAATGCATTCAGATTGGCAGTGTGGGACTGAAATCTGTGGGAAAATCACAAGCTAATTCATTGATTGCCCCTTGGAAATTACTGCTGTTAATTGTTAGGTAATTAACATGGAGCTACAATTATACTGGCCTAAGGGGGTGATTAATGTTTCAACATGTCACATTAGCAGCGGCTGAATTTTCAAAGCTTTTCTTTTCACATGGTTTAGGAGACAGATGGTATATTGTCTATGGATTTTTTTCTTTTTCTTTTTTTTTTTTTTTACTAAAGTTTATGCTGACAGCAAGTGTGTGAATTTTCTGTTCTTGAGCCTCTTTTTACAGATATAAATTTTAACATAAGAATTTGATAACTTTTATGAAATAATGCAATATTTGCTAATAATATTCCTCTACCTAAAATATATATTGTTAAATAGGAAATTTATTTTAATTTTATGTACTGGTATAAAAGCAAAACTGTCTTAAATTTGAGGAGTTGGCATTTTTCTTTATGACAGGTCTTAAATTATTTAGTGATGGTAAGAAGTAAAAGAATTGTACAATATCATATTTACAACAATCAATATAATTTAAGCAGAAACCAAATAAACCATACTGAAGAAATGCATTTAGTAACAGTAATATAGAGTGCATTAATATCTCTATCCTTTAGCATCTCCCTACCTCTGTCACCTTTTTTTCTCCTTAAAGCTATATATTCTCAATACTCCAAATCCTACTTTAGCCTCATTCATTGCGGCATGGATTTTTTAGAACTATCCTCTGAAACAAATTGATCCCTAAACATCAAGGCTAAAAATGAATGGACAGAACAAATCAAATCGATTTTTTATTTAGGGAGGACCCATGCAGAAACCAACACTACTCATTACAAAGTTAGCTTGAGATGTTACATTATGTGTTAAGAATTTTCTATACTAATACTTTTTTTTTTTTTTATCTCTATAGCACATTTGTTAAACCATCACAGAGTTTGGGGTTTAACTATCTTATGATGCAAATAACTCTGAAAAAATTATATCCAAAATGTAGTTACTTCTATAATTGTAAAAATCATTTTTGATCTTGTAAAACTAATTTTATTTGACATTAATCAATACTTTATTGATACCATGGATGCAGACATAGGTTCCTAGAGCAGTATTTTGTAGCCCATTTGTTTTCTTTTGGAAGCCTTTTTGGCTGAAATGGTTAAAAAAGCTTCAAAGTATTTTAATTTTTAATGCAAGTTAATGTGGTGGTACATTATATTTTGTAAAAAGATACATGCAATACTAAAACCTAGGTGGGCTCCAAAAAATTCTTAAGGTCTCCAAAGGTGGCTTTAAAAAAAAAATCAGTTAAGGCACATTATCTAAAAAGGTAGAATGGATTTTTAGCAGTTCAAAGAACAGCTTCTTTTATAATTTTTTTTCTGTGAAAATTTGAGATGTCATCTTTCTTGGTAGCCCCATACTGAGGTCTTTGCTGTGACTGCCGTCTCTAGCTTTTACATTGATTTGTATTACTTCAACAAATGACAGAAATCTTTATTATCTACAGCCAAGCCATCTATTAACTTTTAATGTCCATTAAAATCAAAAAATGTGAAAGAAAACCAGTACTTCTAATTTAGTCTTTAAAAATAGAGAATTACTAAAATCTCGATTTTAGGCAATGCTGTATTCAGATCTTTATGCATTTCTTTTACATTCCAAATCAATTGCAATTGTTCAAATGCCTATTTTACTGCCAAGTTGACATTTCACCTCAGTTCCTCTTTTCTTTGCTTATTATAATTTTACAAAAAAAAAAAAAAAAATGCTTGCCATGCTGGAAAGAGTAGAATATGCTGTGAGACTAAATTAAGTGCATACATTTTTACTGGAGAAAAACTTTCATCAAATGTCTCCTTTCATTCTCTTTAATAATGGGTTTAAGGTGAAATGAAGGATTCTGACTTTGATTAGAAATCGTAAGCAGTAAGTTAAAATTTGCATTTGAAATTTCCTTAGGAAAAGTGATGACTTTATCCACTTAACTTGGGCAGTAGGGGTCACTCTAATTCTTTAAAGATCAAGTGATAGGAAGATTATTAGCCACAGACAAGATCATTCTTAAAGTTATTTTAGGGGAGCAGAGAAACTCTTTTCTAAATAGAAAGACAAATTAGAACAGTGACAGATTTGATGTACACACTACACATACACACACATGCACACACACACACACACGTGCACACACACACACACCTACGTGTAATGCAGGACTATGGTTGTCCTGCATTAGGTTTTGTTGATATTTTAGGGCTATTGTGGTTTTAATCTTGAGTTGTGGTTTGCCATATATCAAAGGCTTCCAGAAATCCCATGACTAACCCACCTCATGAATGTTATTTGCACATTGCTACTGGCTCTTTTTACTTCACCCTGATTGTAGCAATCTTCATGCTTTTTTTTTTTTTTTTAATCATGGGTGAATAGCAGTCAGAAAAGTGCTTCAATTCACATTAGACATAAAAAAAATTGAAAATTTATTTTTCATACCAATATTGGTTTGCCATTCTTAGTGATCAGTTCAGTCTAAAATGTAAACAAAATGAACCAGTCATTAAGAATGGCATGACACAATAAAATAGTCATTTTTAAGTCAATTATTTTATGTTCCTAGCCTTTGAGATCTCAAAATCTGGTGGTAGAGATAGAAATGAAAATAACAATTACAGTGTTATAAAGTAAGGGCTGTACTTGAAATGAAAGCAAAGTTCTGGGGAAAAGGAAAGGAAAAACTGAACCTGTTGGTTTAAATTAGTGGCAGTTTTTTAGTCAGTGACGGGTAGGGGTACTTCAGGAAGAGTGACGTGAAAAGCATTAGGAAGGTAAGGCCATGAGAGTAGTTGAGAAAGTGAGTAAGACCTAGGGGGACTGGGACTCAGCGTTCCTGACTGTCGTGTTACATTTGGTGGGAGCGGTCATGACAGTGGATGGAACTGAAGCTCCTCAAGGATATTGCACACCTTGTTTAGTCATATTTACTTACTTCCATGAGAACTGAGGCTCTGACATGATAAGATGAAGTCCTTTTTTTAAAAAAAGTCACAAAATTATCAGTTTAGTTGTTACTCAAAAATGATCAAAAAATCAAGTTAGACAATCACTCCTTATTCATGAATCCGGCACAAATTTATCAAGCACCTACTATATGCAAGGTGTGATTTTTAAGTGTTAGATTTACAGGATCAACTATATATATGAGAAGACTGCTCTCATACAGCTTACATTCTAGAGGAAGGAGATAGATTCCAGAGATGAGATATGATTAAGTTAATGTAAGGTAGTGAACATGCTCTGGTGAAAAAAAAGCAGTACAGGGGAAAGAGTGACTGGGATAAGGGAGCCACTTGACATAGTTCACATAGAGAAGTTCTCTAGAGAAAGGGGCAAATGAATTGTCATCTGGTTGAGAAAAAGAAATGAGCTACTCGAGGATTTGGAGGACTGGCATTTTAGGAAGAAAGAAGAGTAAGCACAAAAGCCTAAGTCACTTTAACATAAAACATTTTGAGAATTGCAGTAATGGTTTCTCTTTACCAGTTGGAGGCAAATAACACAGTGGAGCAATTCTGAGTATAGACTCTGGTGTCCACCTAATCTGAATTCAAATTCTGACCAGCCAGTCAGGGACCTTAGGCAGATTATTTAAGTATTCTAATCCTCAGTGTTCTCTTCTCGAAAATGTAGTGATACCATACATATCAGATAATTTCTGTCAGTTGTTTCAGATATAACAGTGTTAAAACTTTTAGTAGAGTGCCCAACATAAATGTAAGCAGTTAATAAAGCTTACGTTACCCTCTTCAGATTCATCTCCTCCTCTGTGGTATGGAACTGCACTGCTTACCTACCCAGTATGTTTTTGTTTGTTAATCCTCAAACAGCATGTATATTTATCTGTACGATGGACTCTTTTTTCACATTCTTAATTCAAAATTAGATAAAGAAGATTATAAAGAATGAAAGCTATCCCGTAGGAAGGGAGTATGTTGTGTGTTCTCCGTTATCCTTAATTAATTCTTAAACATTCTGACTATGATTCTTCATTTATAAGAAAAATATCCAGTATAGTTCAGGTCTGTGTAAGGAATGATCATGTTTGGGAATAAACAATATTATAGATCTGTCAAAAATTCTTCTGAGTTAAGAAACTACCGAAACAGGCTATTTTTATAGGCCTGCCAATTTTGAGTGAGCCTTTTAAAATCACTTAGCTAGCTCCTGTTGTTTTGTTCTCCCTCTGATTTATTTGCAGCCATTGCTTCTAAATAAGACTTTTCTTGTCCCAGAACTAAAACGTTTCCTCTATCTCTAGCATATGCAACAATCCTGTTCTTAACTTTTCCCTCCCATGTCTTTTGTTGACAATATATCTCATACTATTGAGCCTCACTGACGATTCCCTAAACCTCTTTTTCAAAATAAATCCTCTGACCTTCTTTTTCTAAAGTCTAAGGACCAAAACAGACTCTCACCAGCCCTCCAAGTAATCTCACCTTTTCCGTCCCTGACTGTATACATGTACTCCTGCCGCAGCAAACTGACTTCAGTCATGCTTTGTGAATACTTACCACAGAACCTCCTTGTGTAAACGATGTCCAAATTACTCTTTTCTCTCAATTCTGCCCATAACTTCCTCCTGCCTCTTTCTATGATAAACTACACAGTGCATTTCTGGAATGTTCCAAGGGCTATACAGGTAAACATCCTTATTATATAGACTTATTGTATAGGTCTATGTTTCATACATCTTTCTGCATATAATAAAGAGGTAAGTTGTTACAACAGAAAGGGACCTTAAAAATAATGCAATTCAATCTTTACTGTACATAAGCAATAAAAAAGGAATTCAGATTATACTTTAGAAAGAGATCTTCACAACTCTTACTCTATTTTCTTTGCAGTTTACAAAAGATCATAAAGTTATGGTGTGAGGGTTAGCTCCAACCAGCAGATGTGTTTTGTTTGGCCCTCATAGAAACTTTTAAATATTTTTAGTTGTTTCCAAACTTTAATAATCTGAGATTTCATATAAAACTCTGGATTTCCAAATTCTCTTAGAAGTCAGATTATTTGATAATTGTTGATGCTCATGACTTAATGACAGTGCTTGGCTACATCTAAGAAGCACCCGCATTAGAGAGATTGATCTCCCCAGTTGGCAAGTTTCAACTCTTCTCTAATATCTCACACTCTTCCCTGTATTACTGATTTATGTTACTTGCCTGTCTCCCACAGAAATTTGACTTATGGCATCCTTTTTCTATAGCCCAGTGCTTCTCAAGTGAACTGATAAAAACCTCTGGGGATCTAGGACTGCAAAGAAGTATCAGCCACGCAGTTCATAGATGTACTGTTGACCTGTAGGTGTACAATGGTGCTTCAGTGGGTCTGTGAAATTCCACAAGCACGTTCCAAGAGTTGTCTCTGTGTGAGGCATTGAACTAGGCTCCAGGGTCCCAATGACAAATGAAACAACCCTTGGAGGATTTTACTTGATGACAAAACTGTATCGAAATATCCTCGAGGGTTTGTACTATTATGTCTTATTTGCATCTGTAGAATAATAAAAAAAAACTGTATGTAAAAAACTGAATGTAAAAAACTGTAGAATAATCAGCATAAGATATATTTATTGTTGTCAATATAACATAATCATAAAGGTAGGGTTTCTTTAATGAAAGTTACTGTGTAAAACAAATAATATTAAAAATATTCAGCCAACAACAGCATAAATGATGAAACTTTATTGGACCATTTCACCATTGGTTATTCTCAATTGCAGAAGAGTATTCCTATTGGTCACAATAAACAAAAATGCTTCTTCCTTTAAAGGTGCATAAACATTTCATCTTGAAAGTGTGACCCTAATGTTTTTATGTATTGATGTCCGTTTGCTATTACGTAGGGGTTCTTAGAATTTTAAACAATTTATATGTTATATAGCAAAGCCATTGGCATTGCTCTTGCTAAGCTAAGCCACAGTTGAAAGCTAGCAACCCAGATCTTTTTTAACCAAACAGATGCTTTTCACTCACTCTTGGTAGTACGTGCATACCAAACAATTCTCTCAATGGTGATGATAGATTTTGCAGATCTATTCACACTCTGTTGCTCACTTACCCTGCTGACTAATGGAGGTGTATGTTAGGCATCTGCCTATGTTATGGGTAGACTTAGCAACTCAGGAAAAGCGAAGCCATTGTTCAGCACAGAATTTGGCCTTCATTGTCACCATGATCTAATTAATCGAGGCGACCAGCGTCCAGCATAATTAAGACCTCAGAATTCTTTCCGGCACCAAAACTTTTATCTGAATAATTTCATTGAATGAAAAAGAATAAATTGAAATAAAATTTAATGTTCATACTCATTTACTCTCTAGAGCTTATTAATACATGGCATGAGATGGCAGTTAGAGAATGGAAAATGCAATGCTTTCTATATACTCTTTCCAAACTCAGTGAAATAACTCAAGCAAATAATAGCAATGGAGTGAATTCTGGTGAATACTAAAGGTAAAAGGTCTTCAAAAGGTCAAGGTCCTCATTATTCCTGTTTGCTGAATGCCTGGTGAGCCCAATACTTTATACATTGTACTGAAGGACTTTGTCCTTGTCCCAGAGGCTCAGAGATAATATTAAACCATCATGGACAATTGTATTAGCCAAGCAGCTGATTAGCTTCAGAATAGAGATTTTTCTAAATATTTTTTTAAAAATTTGCCTATTTTTATTTTGTCATTCTATACTTTTGTTCCTCATACTTCTGTCTTTCCAGAATTATATATATATATACATATATATGTATATATATATATATATATATATATATATATATAAAAAAGAGGTTAGGCCTTGCCCCTGACAAGAATCATAGAAAATTTGATTTTATGAAGAGACTTTTTTTAAGTGAATGTAAAAATAGACTGGATGTAGAGAAGAGGAAGATGGATTGTTACAAGTGTGACAAGAAATACAGAAAGCAGCACAGAGCTGGTCTGGAGAGGTGAAACGTATAACGAATGAGTCTACACAGATAAAAGGGGTGTTGAGAATGGAGGAGTCGAGAGCTGATTTAGCAATACATGCAAACGTGGTCTACTCCAGAGTGAAAAGGATGGTTCGCCAGACTGAATTTATATCTTTCTGAGGGTTGTCCAATTCTGCCTATTATGCCCTTTTAACAAATAACAGTGGTGACTTTTTGAAAAACATGTAATAAAATATATTTTTTGGAAGTTTTGTTTACCCCAATGTTTACTGAAATTTCATTTGCATGAAAAATAGCTTGCTCTACTCTTTCGGTAGTTTTTATTACTATTTATTATAATTCATAAAAGTTTCAGATTTAGTAAGAAAATGAACAGTTCGTATATCTAAATTAAAAGGAAATCTCCCTGTTGAATCACGCTTTCAACTTATTGGGTATTTTCTGGATTAGTGACTGTAAAATACATAGGCATTTTCTCTGTTATCTATGACATCTGTCCTTGTTAAAAATATTAGTTTTGCAATTTCTTTCACATTTAAAATATTTTCTTTTGCCTTAATTTGTTTTTGAAAGAAATGTCCTTCACTTTCACTTCTCAAATTATGACAAATCAGAGTACATAAGAGGGTTAAACTGGATGTGTTTTAGAAGAGTAAAGAGGACTTCCCTGGTGGCTCAGTGGTTAAGAATCCGCCTGCCCATGCAGGGGACACAGGTTCGAGCCCTGGTCAGGGAAGATCCCACACGCCATGGAGCAACTAAGCCTGCAACTAAGCAACTACTGAGCCTGTGCTCTAGAGCCTGTGAGCCACAACTACTGAGCCCACCATGCCACAACTACTGAAGCCCGCGTGCCTAGAGCCCGTGCTCTGCAACAAGAGAAGCCACTGCAATGAGAAAGAAGCCCATGCACTGCAACGAAGAGTAGCTCCCACTCGCCTCAACTAGAGAAAGCCTGCACGCAGCAATGAAGATCCAACGCAGCCAAAAATATAAATAAATAAATTTATTTAAAAAAAAAAAAAAGAAGAGTAAAGAATTCACTGAGGCGAGACTAATCATCATTTAGATTATCAGGAGAAAATGATTAATAAACAATGGATTGTGTGACAAATTCTATTGATGTTGTGTTTAGGTAGTCAAATGTTCTAGCTTTACAAATGAAAAAAATTCCCTAAGCAGATTATGGGAGAAAGTAATCATTCAAATTACAAACTTAAGAATTTCAAATTACATACTTCATCAAGTTGAGCCTGTTTTAACTTACCGAGTAGATTTGGTATAACAGGATGAAAAAATTACTTGTGTTTTAAGTACATGGAAAACAGTCTTCCTATGCTTATCATTTATTTTCTATACAATTGCTATAATAGATAACTTTGAGGAAAATAGCTGAGAATATATATCTCTAGAAGATAGTGGTCAGAAATATTCAAAAGTATGTTAAAGTATAAGCATTTATATAGCTATTTTTCCTTAGGAATTTATTTTGCTAAGTTAAATTTTTGAAGTAGCTCAACTTTTTGGAAATCTGATTTTGAAAAGCAAATCTGGAGAGATGTTTGGGAAGATGTACTGAAGATGTTTTTTCTCAGGTGGTTCTCTGAATTGAAGCTGAAAATTTGACTCAATAGAGTTTTTCAACAAATGCTGTGCATATGGGCTTTTGAACTTAATATCCTACAATTATACCATATTTTATATGCTACATCCATATTAATTTTTAAAGGTTAAGAGTAAGAACTCTGAAGTTGAACAACCTGGGCTCAAATCCTAATTTATCACTTAAATAATGATATTAGACGGATTATTAAGTTTTCCAAGGCACGGTCTTTTTATCTGTAAACTGATGGTAATAGCAATGCCAACCTTATTATTGCTATTATGGTAGCAGTGAAGGTAGGGATGTAAAACATTTAGAATGGTACCTGAGAATACTCAGTTTTTCTGGTTGTTTGTTATGCTATACAATGCTATGAAATATTGTTGCGATTTCCATGGTTATTAAAAGGAATCAAGAAATCATTTTCTCTCAAGTCTAGACTTTGAAATAAGTGACACATTGTCAGTCATCCTTCTCTTTCAAAGACTTATTATGGTTTGAATTTTACTTATGTGATAACTTTAATATTGCCCTAGCCATAACCTGCTACGATAAAATAAATATTACTAGTATACCAAGTATAAAATCTAGTTCTCCAGGATGGGGCAGCCATTCCCAGCATTAAAACATTAATGTCACAAACTGTAGTAGGGACTGAATAATGACGGGGAGCTATTACTGTTCTCAATGTTGAATCTGTAAAATTAAATGAAAATAAACTCACTCAAATTAAGTGTGGCTGACTCGGAGCTCTGTAGCTGTGTTGGGAAAAATGAATTGCAGATTAATCTTGATAATGTGTTTCCTTTTGATATTTTTAGATTTATATCATATTGTCTTCCAATGTACCCTCTTCATCTTGGTTTTTAAGACCTCAAAGGCCTGGGACTTCCCTGGTGGTCCAGTGGCTAAGGCCATGCACTCCTAGTGCAGGTGGCCTGGGTTCAATCCCTGGTCAGGGAACTAGATCCCACATGCTGCAACTAAGAGTTCACATGCTGCAACTACAGAGCCCACCTGCCACAATGAAGATCCCATGTGCTGCAACTAAGACTCGCCGCAGCCAAATAAATGAATAAATAAATAAATAAATAAAATATTAAGAAAAACAAAAATCAAGGTCAGGTGCAGAATGAACAATGACAAAAAAAAAATCTCAAAGGCCTTTTTACTCAAATGTCTATTTGCTTTATCTGAAAGAAAAATAGTGATTCGAACTTTGCTTTAAATGGGTCTCTATAGGAGAGAGTGAGGGCCGATTCTTACCTGAATTCTTTTGACAATTTTCTTCAGGCTGACAACTTCATAAAGGAATGATGGTAGATTTGGGGAGATAGGCTATAGAGAGTCTCTCTGATTTGATACTGCTATATTTTACACCAAATTTATGACACAAAACGTTTTAATAGATATGGCTTTGAACATATCTTCTGCAGTCTGTAGCAGATATATATCACCACCTAGCAACTTCTGAGAAGTTAATAACTAATAATTCACAGAAGTTTTTAAAACTACTATACAAACAAGAGAAAGAGATAAAGACAGACAGGGATATGAAAAAAGCCTACAGAATTGTATAGGATATGGATGGGTAAGCATATTGTTGTTGTTCAAATCTTAGAGTTGACCACTTTTAGAAGCCTATATCCTTCAAAAGAAACTGGAATTTTACATTACTATTTAAATCTTCTTTGACAATTGTAAATATCCACCAGTTCTCCAGGCACACCAGGGAAACTTTACCTACAACAGGCTCCATACAAGAAAGTAATTCAGAAATATGGTTAATGAATATAAGTATTGTTGAATAAATTACTGGTGGGAAATGATCATTTATTCATTTAAAATATTTATGCAATTCTAATGCTATCCTAGGAACTAAAATATAAAGATTAATATAACTAACAATTATCCTTGACAATTTAAGATACTTGGTAGTAATTACTATTAATAAGAAGATTAAGGGCTTACTTTTTTACTTTGTGCTGGGTTATAGTACTTCAGCAAATTTATGTGGTTGAAAATTTTGTAACCATTTTTCCCTTTGCCTGAGCTCACACATTGAATAAATAGCATTGTTATACTCTGAAGCCAGAATGGTCTGTCATCAAGTCCATGTTCTATACAATTATTCTAAACTATCTCTTATGTAGATGGTCCTGTACTCGGTACTTCATATATGTGATTTAATTTAATTCTCCCCCAAACTTTTTGAGGTAATTGGAGTAGTATTATTAACTCTATATTATGGATGAGAAATGGCTAGAGATACCAGTCAGGTCTTTCAGCCCAAACCCTTTCCATTTGGAGAACAATTTAGCTGCAACTTGTCAGCCACTGACTTTCCCAGCACTGGTGGGAATCAGTGCCTTAGTCCGGAAGGGGTGGTCTGGGCAAGGTTCTAGAGCATCCACTGCATTGTTTAGTTCCTGTACATCCCCCAAGTTCAGCTCAATTGTCATTTTCATATGGAATTCTTCCCTGGTCCTTATAATTAAGTCAAATCCTCTTTATGTGTTCTCAGGACACCATGCACCTTCCCTTTGTAGCATTTATCAGACTTTCAGTTCAGTTTATTTGTGAGTTAATTTATTTGTCTTCTAGGCTAGGTCTAACACTCCATAACATGATGGACAGGGTCTGAGCTTTGCCCAACATTAGATCCCAGAAACAAGTAAAATATTACGTACATGGTAAAGGCAGTATAAATAGAAAGGAACTTATAAGAGCTCGACAGGGCACAAGCTAAATGCATCAGGCTCTCTTTTACACAGGACTACTGGTGATAACAAAGTGGGAAAATTGTTCTTACTTTTCTAACTTGACCAAGGTGGAAGAGGCTAGAATGAAGACATTTGCAATAAGAAGCATAGGCGTGAGGTAGCCAGTCTTATTTTTTACTTCTTTGAGACTGGGTTTTAGTGATGGACCCACCTAGGCAGGAGGAAAGAGGTAGGTCCTGCTATTTGAGGTGGTTCTGTCCATGAGTATGCTCCCTTGTCATAGGCCAGCATATGGAAATTCAGGCTGACAAATGCTCCACATGGGGGTAGCCATTAGCTCTTAGCAGTGGCTCAGGTTACTTACCTGTACAAGTGAATCCCAATCACAGGAAAACCTCATGGTGGCTTCTTCTTGCTCTCTTTTTTAGGGTTCACAATAAGTAAACTGTGACTTTTACCCAAATTTCCTATGCATTTCTGGAGTCTGCAATTCAAGTTTATGTCTACAGCAAAACTAGAGACCCATCATTCTAGTGGCAACTCCAGGCTGTGATATTTTTTTTTTGAGAACCTATTTAAGGCTCTACAGAGTTGTATTACCATGTAATAGCTGTACAATTACATTTGTATGAAAATGCAGTGTCCCATGATGAGTTACTCATTTGATTCATTTTCTTTTATCTTCAAGCAGAACACCATTCTCTTCATATTCCACTAGTTAAGAATGAGTTACCCTATTATCTGCGGGTGCTATTGCAAGAGTTTACATGACAAAAGAATCCCTTACCCTAACCTCTCCAGACATCAACTCACCTCCATTTGGTAAAGGAGAAATGAATATCTGGCATGGGATGGACTCTGAGCATCTCTCTCTCTCTCTCTCTCTCTCTCTCTCTCTCTCTCTATATATATATATATATATATATATGTTTTTTTTGCAGTATGCGGGCCTCTCACTGCCGCGGCCTCTCCCGTTGCGGAGCACAGGCTCCGGACGCGCAGGCTCAGCGGCCATGGCTCACCGGCCCAGCCGCTCCGCGGCATGTGGGATCTTTCCGGACCGGGGCACAAACCCGCGTCCCCTGCATCGGCAGGTGGACTCTCAACTACTGCGCCACCAGGGAAGCCCGTGAGCATCTATATTTTGATGGAGCAAATCTAAATTATCTGGATCAGAGAACCCTGAGAAATTTCTTCAGTTACAAAAATTATTTCATATAATCCAATACAGTGTCATTTGGTGTAGATCAGACCTAACACTTCCTTTTTAATAAATATTTTGTAATAACCCTTACTCTTCTGAAATACAATTCATTTATATCTTCAGTTACCAATACGCATGATTAAACAAAAAAGAATCTGTATAATATCTTAACTCTAAAAGATAAATATAAAAGAAAATAATCTTTAACAAAGTAGTATATTTTTAATTTACAAAAGTTTGGTCATGACTATGATGAAAGACAGAGGCTAACACTTATATGTAGAAATACTATGAATATGACAATTACAGACCAAGATTGATACAGGCATGGTTACTGACAGCTCAAATACCATGTGCAACCTTGCCTATATTCACCTGTTATTCAAACTGGTAATTAACTCTCAGCAAAATTTCAAGTAAGGCAAAGTACACACGACCTTCCTTTGGTTTACACAGTAGATGTATTCCTGGAAGTTTCAATATATATTAAAAACCTGCCCCCAAAGCTTTGAATTTATATGTAAAATGGACCTGGTTTCTAAGATAAGGTACATTAAAACAGATTCTTCACATATATAGATGTCTGGTAGAACATTTAAAAATTGTGTGGGACTATCTGTTACATTGCAGGGCATCCAACATCTCAGACCCCCATCACCTAAGTGGCATATCATCCCTCATCATTGTTACAATTCAGTATCTCCATAGATTTCCAAACTACTTCCTGAGAATAGTGGTTGAGATCCACTATGTTAGGTCCTCTGAGATCCTTGTTGGTTTAATTTATGCACCCAAATTGTCTACTGAGGACCAGAGGGGAAAAGCTTTATTTGTTGAAAAAGATCCTTGAACCCATAGTTTCAACAAATAGCCTTTATATATACAAATGTGCGTGTCATTAGTGCATGTGGTATCATATGAAAATTTTGGATATTTTCAAATGTATATAGTAGAAACTATTATAATTTATAAAATAACACTAGATTTAAAATAATTTAAGATAGGTGGCAAATTTTTTGGTTTTACATTTGGTTAGCTCAGAAATAATCACAACTATCTATTATCATGTGGAAGATCATGAATATTTCTTGAGGTGAAAAGGGTCTTCAAAATAAAAAATGTAGTTTCGAAGTGCAAGTAATAATTATGAAGGAAAATTTGATTTATTGCCAACAGTATAATAAATGTAATAATATCAAGGTGAGGGCCAGTATAGAAGGTAAGGAAGCATGCTATAAAGGCCACAGTTTATAGCAGATAAATGGAGGTCACGCAGTAGCAGCTGGCAAATTAGGAGGTAGATCAGTTGCTGAAGTGCCCTAAAGGCTGTCAGAAATGCTATTGATTAGTCAGTGATCAATTTTATCAATATTAGTAGGGTGGAGAGGGCAAATTGCCTTCTTCTGTCTCTTTTTTAATGTCCCATTGCCCTCGCAACTTATGAATATACTTAAGCACTTTATAAACTACTTTAAACAACTCATCAGTTCTAGTAAAATCAGTACATTTGCTACCAAATATATGTATAAACTACTTTAAACAACTCAGCCTGTATTACACACTGATCAAATTTGTGAGTAATTCAATTGCTAAGGCTTTTGTTTTAAGGTTCTCCTGTTTCTTTCTTCTACTCTTCAGGTACCCCCCAAAAGAGAAGACAGAATGCATAAAAGATGAACCACATGCATATTTCATAATAAACATTTTTAGAGATAATTTTAAAACTAGGCTGTGTAACAAGAGGTAAGAGTAAATAATAAGAAAAATAAAACAATAAAGTTGTCAGAGTTGGCATCAATTAAGCCATCGCAAACCAAATAAATGAAGAATTCTATATCAGTGAATGGTCATTTTTGAAGGGGATGATCATTTCTGTAAAATGACAACAGTTGAGTTAGCATGAAAGTAAAATAAGAAGAGGTAGCCAGGTTTACTTTACAGACATACTGAATGTTGAATTCTGCTAAAGTAATTTTTTAGACTTTATTTCCGTACAAAACTGTTGATACAATTTTTTGTCCGCTCAGCTTCCTAAATTGACAAATAGAGGCACTTCTACAGCCAGAATCATGCATAGGAAACCTTTCTACTTAGTGCTGGAGTCTTTCAAAGATTTTTGGATGTTTGACTCAGAAAACAAATTAGACATGTGAGAGGTTGGGTCAGAGTTTAGAAGGAAGTAATTTTTTTCCAGAATCTTGTTCCAAAGCAATTACATTTGAACTTGAGTGTATGTGTCAGGAGTAGTGGGTTTTTAGATTACTTCCTAATAGTCCTGAGTTTATGTTATTTTTGTGAATATCAGATTTAGTCTAATGACTGACTATATCACATTCTTTTCATTTCAGCTTTAGAGTATTTCTTGTGAATGTTTTTGAACTTTGTGTTTTTCTCCTCAAAGAACTCAAATAGACAGCTCAAATAGACAGAATGTTATTTAATAACATTTTAAAGTTTGTTTATTTTTATAATTTAGAGAATCATCATTAGCTTGGTTGGTATTGAGTAGAAATAGCTGTTAGACAATTTTGGTCAATAATGTAACAGCAGGGCTTCCCTGGTGACGCAGTGGTTGAGAGTCCGCCTGCCGATGCAGGGGACACGGGTTCGTGCCCCGGTCCGGGAAGATCCCACATACCGCGGAGCGGCTGGGCCGTGAACAATGGCCACTGAGCCTGCGCGTCCGGAGCCTGTGCTCCGCAACGGGAGAGGCCACAACAGTGAGAGGCCCGCGTACCGCAAAAAAAAAAAAAAAAGTGTAACAACATAACAATCTACCTTTCTCCTTATTGTATTTGGTCTTCACCACCAATTCAGCATTTTAAAGTCAGACCTATTATTTATTCTCCTGTTCCTCTTCATAGTAGACTTATTTGTATGAATGACATCACCCTACTTCCAGATAATCTTCAACTCCTTTATCTAGTATCTCCTTTGTCTTTTACCTAATCACTTCCCATGCCCTGTGGCTTCTTCCTTCACAATGATTCCCCAGCCAAAATCTCTCCCTTCTTGATTATACTACCCAAATTTAGCCCCTAGAATAGCTTCACCAATCCTGCACATCTACCAAAGTTAATTTTGTTAGAACATCATATCTATTTGCTTAAAATGAAATGTCCAATAATTTTCGACTGAATATAGTCTAGAGAATATAATCTGATATACAATTCCCACTATAAATTATTCTCCAAAAATTTCAGGCTCATCACCTCTTTCCTTTAGTTTTCCTTTAAGTTCAGTTCTTTGTCCTGAACATCTAGAGCTTTACCAATTTCTGTGATTTAATTCATGCTCTTTGATCTACCTGGCATTTTCTCTAGCTTTCCACCTCCATATCTAAATTTGGTCTATCCTTAAATCTCATCTACACGCTCAATAATTTCCTGATTGTCCCAGCCAAATGTGAACTCTGTTTTATTTCACAAATTCTAAGACATTAGACATTAGAAATATTAGACATTAGCCATTAGAAATATTCAAGAGATTTTTCTAAGTTTGTTTGTCGACTTAATGGCAGAATTCTGTATTCTCCCGAGTCTGTGCATATCAATTACACGGAGTCACACTGATTTACTATTTTAATTATTTGAACCTTTACTATCTAGATAAACACAGGCCTGGTGGGCTTGTGCCTTTGAAAGAAGTGAAATTCACATTGTATGAGAAAAAAGACCTTCATAGCAGTGGAGCTCCAGCTGGGATGCCCATCAGGAACGACTGAAGCAAGCATTCAAATGCAGTAATTCCCAGGCAATCTTGTGTTCTCCTGTGAAGTCCAAGCTCATCAGTGCTGAAATCAGTTCCAACTTCAGCATTTGATGAGATCTTCAGAGGTGGAGATCTTTCACAGATGATTTTCTGAGATCAAATCATACAAAATTTTAACAAAAATCTTACTAGAAGTTCTTTTAGTTGACACAGATGCTGTGTTGATTTCATGCCCATTAATGAATGAATCACTTGGCTGTACCCTGCTAAGGATGGGGAAAGGATGATTTTTATCTGTATTCCCTATCAGGAGATGGTAAGTATGAAGCTCTGGCTGGGGTAATTTGATGTGAGGCTTTTGGTTTCTTCAAGCTGCTAGGCAGCATGAGGCAGTGATGGCTGCAGCATGCTCTGTACTCCATCGCTTGTCTCTGTGCGTGTTTTCATCATTCACACAGTGGTGGGTGTATGAATGACTACCTCCAAGCACTTCCATGAGTGCTTATACTCTGTTGAGGTGAAAAGACTTCCTGGAGGAGAAAAATTATACATTCCCATGACAGAGTAAAATGGAGTTAAAATTAATGTATATGTGTGTGTGTGTGTGTGTGTGTGTGTATGTGTGCGTTGTGTGTGTATTGCACCAAAATTCTCTCAGAGGAAGCTAATCAAGCTTTCTGTGATTGTCTAAATGTATATACATAGCTGCCAGAGTATTATGTTTTTAAAAATTATTTCAGACTGTGGGTATAAAAATAAGTGAGTCTAGAAATCTTGGCTATTTTTTTAGCTCCTTAAACGCTATAAAGTTTTAAAGGGTACCTGATAAAGGTCTTCTTATTTATTAATACTGCTTTCTGAAATCCAGTTGATTTTCAATTTTTTCTGTAGTTTGCCAGAAATTAAATAGTTTAATAACTTAATCATTGCCCTAGCTTGATATTTCATCCTCCTTCCCTGAGATATGCAAATATATGTCTCTTTGCTAATATCTTTTCTCAATTCTCTAGTCTGAAAGCTGATGCAAAGAAGTCATTAAAATTGATAGCAATATCTACCACTTCAGTGAATAAATTACACTTTCTATTTCATGGAGGTCCCATTATCTCCAGCCCTGACCCCTTCTTACTTCTCTACTTGAAAGGATCCTGATTTATCTCAAACTCTTGTGCAATCTTCCCTTCATTTTCTACCCTTAATTTTCTTATCATATTTTTTACACTTTTAACTTCATTCCATCATCGCAGTGCTTCTCTATACTTCATATTTTATCCTGTACATTTTCTTCTTTCTTGGCTTTGATTGGTTGTAGACTCTCCTTCTCTGCACTGACTTTTTATTCTAACAAAAGCCATATTTATTTTTAGATGATACGCATAGCCCTTGAACACACTTTAATTCATCTTTCAGTATATTTCATTTACTCTTTCTCAAAGTACCTTAACTCTCCCCCTTTTCTTTTTCATTTGGTTTGCATGTAATGTCTCTACTCAAAATTTACTTTTCTTTCTATTAAAAATCATACTTTTGCCTTTTTTATATTCCTTTGGTTGCTCTGATGGCCTAACCAAAAATCCAACTTTATTACTCTGATTTCACTGTTGTACTTTTTTATCTGTAATAATATCTCCTGTAACTTAAACTACTTTTGGAATTACAAAGAAAGCACATTTTCTTGGCCTTTGAAAAATGTAAGAAAGTCTTGTAAGCAGAAAAGTGGTAAGTGCAGGAAACACTGTGTTTGTGGAATCTTTGTTGAAACTTTCAGCTTTGAACTTCCTACACAGACAACCATTAAATGCTGCGATAATAGAACTAGTTTCATTGTATCCTCTTTGTTTGGCTATCTCTGTGGTTTATCAGTCCCCATAGAATATAGAACTGGAGGGGGTCTTGAGAGGTCATTTAATCTATTGTCCTATGGCCTGAAGGTTCTAAGACCTCATATGCCTTATAAGATACGTTTCACTTTAGTTCTTACCGGTATAAATGGTAGTTAGAATTCTTGGTAAATATTTGGGAAGGTCACCAATGTCATAGGGAAGAAATAACTTGTATAGACAGAAATTATAGAAGTGTCATCTACTGAAAATTTTGAACAAGAGGTTGTTAGAACAAAGCATTTAGCAATTGAAAAGTATAGGTCTCTGTCTGAGTGCAGGATTTTTGGTACAAACCAAGATAATAATAGATTTTAGTGGTTTGGCCTATGTTTCATAAGGATGAATATCCTCAGCTGGTGATAATGTGTGCTTTTATGTCATGTGGGAAACAATGAGTCAAATGTATTGAGAATAATATGTCTGTCTACTTTCTATACAGCACTGCCAACCCTTTTAGAAGGGATGACTTATTTTTTCCATTAGATTAACATTCTGAGAAGAAAATGGGTATAATATTGGAAATTCTTAGAAGAATGTAAATACTCGGTCATTATAGATTGAACCAAGCAATGATAATTTAAAAATGAATCATTTTGATTCTAACGATACTTCTGACTCAGTCTCAGGTTTGTATTATTAAAATGCCATGAGTTTTCAAGACCAACTTTCAATTGATATTTAGAGAGGTAGGGTGGGGGCAGATTGAATAGCATCTAATTATTTTTATGGATGAAACAGCTTCCAAGTTCAGATCTCTATATATTAGTTGCAATTTTAGGGAGATTTAGTCTATCTTTGGTGATTCTTTAAGGTTACTGATCCATTGACAAAAATATTAAAACTAGACCAAATATTAATGACCATTGCTTTCAACAAAAATATCAAAATTAGCCTCATATTATTCACCTTACATACTTAGATTATTTTAAATGTTATAGTTTTTTTTAAGCTATCATCACTTCACAAGTTATTAAGAATTTCAGGAGTGTTATAAAAATGATTTGAAATTAGTGACACACTTCAGTACAAATGTTGAACAGATATCTCACCTTGATAGATGTGTTCACTTAGTGGCAATCAAACTGTTGAAATTCAAAGGACTATCTATAAATAGTTGTTGAGAGTGATAAATAAACAACAATTAATGAAAAACTGGAGAAAATATTAAATATGCATGTGGAGGCAATATAAAGCATTTCAACATAGAAATAAAATTTAGACACTCAATATATGTTTGACATCTGTGCTAACATTCTTCTGGTTTTATGAAAGCTTCTAATATAGGCCTTGAAGACATTACTTTAACATGAACATATTTCTAATAAAATATTTTATTTATGACAGAAGAGTTTTGAATTAAAGAATAATCCAACCTACAAAGCAAACAAGTTCAAAGTCTATGGCAATTTAGAATAGTATCCTTGTTATACTAAGTTAAAAAAAACAAACTATCAACAGATAAAAGAAATGTTTTCCAGGATTAATATTTAGAGAAATTAAGGTTAATAACACAGATAATTGACATCTGGTATGGTAACTAACACATACCAACTTCGGTATCAAGCTTTGAGTTCATAACCACATTGATTCAACATCATCCAAAATAATTTTATTTCATTATCAGTAGTTTAGATCAGAGGAATTTCACTTAAGTTCTTTGATTCTGAGAATAACTGCAGGATCAACTGTGGGACTCTCACTTCAAGTGCTCTGATTCGCTGTTTGTCTTTATGGTCAGATAAGGATATTTACCTTGAAGAAATTGTTAAGAGAATCACCTGGAATAATGCTTGTGTATAAATTATGTACAACAGCAGCTGGTACATAGCAGATGAACAATAAATTAGAGCTCTTCATCACATTGTTATTATCATTTATGCCTAAACAATTGTAATTACTTCCTTGTCAGGCAAGGTTCTCCAGTATTCCCAATAGTATTATACATGCAATTTTCAAATTAATATTCTCCAAATAACATGTCAATTGCATCATGTCCATGGTCCAAATTGTCTTCTTATTAAATTAAATTACTGGGTGGGGCCTTCAAGATGGTAGAGGAGTAAGATGTGGTGATCACATTCTTCCCCATAAATACATCAAAACTACATCTACATGTAGAACACCTCCTACAGAACACCTACTGAATGCTGGCAGAAGACCTCAGACTTCCCAAAAGGCAAGAAACTTCCCATGTACCTGGGTAGGGCAAAAGAAAAAACAGAGACAAAAGGATAGGGATGGGTCTGGCATCTCGGGAAGGGAGCTGTGAAGGAGGAAAAGTTTCCACACACTATGAAACCCCTTCACTGGTGGAGATGGGAGGTGGGCAGGGGGTGAAGCTTCGGAGCCACGGAGGAGAGTGCAGCAACTGGGGTGCAGAGGGCAAAGTGGAGAGATTCCTGCACTGAGGATTGGTGCCGACCAGCACTCACCAGCCCGAGAGGCTTGTCTGCTCACCCGCTGGGATGGGCGGGGGCTGGGAGCTGAGGCTCAGGCTTCGGAGGAGGTCAGGTCCCAGGGAGAGGACTGGGGTTGGCTGCGTGAACACAGCCTGAAGAGGGCTAGTGCGCCACGGCTGGCCGGGAGGGAGTCCGGAAAAGTCGGGACCTGCTTG
Source organism: Delphinus delphis (assembly GCF_949987515.2). NCBI lineage: Eukaryota > Metazoa > Chordata > Mammalia > Artiodactyla > Delphinidae > Delphinus > Delphinus delphis. The sequence continues at coordinate 19,546,873 of NC_082699.1, forward strand.
AAGAGGCAAGAGACCATTGTTTCGTGGTGCGCGAGGAGAGGAGATTCAAAGCACCACCTAAACGAGCTCCAGAGATGGGAATGAAACACTAAGGGTGTTGCTACAGCGACCAAGAAGCCTGTGTGCAAACACAGGTCACCATCCACACCTCCCCTCCCGGGAGCCTGTGCAGCCCGCCACTGCCAGGGCCCTGTGATCCAGGGCCAACTTCCCAGGAGAACACAAGGCACGCCTCAGGCTGTTGCAATGTCACACTGGCCTCTGTCGCCACAGGCTCACCCTGCATTCCGTACCCCTCCCTTCCCCCAGCCTGAGTGAGACAGAGTCCCCTAATCAGTCTCTCCTTTAACCCCATCCTGTCTGAGTGAAGAACAGATGCCCTCAGGCGACCTACATGCAGAGGCGGGGCCAAATCCAAAGCTGAACCCCAGGAGCTGTGAGAACAAAGAAGAGAAAAGGAAATCTCTCCCAGCAGCCTCAGGAGCAGTGGATTAAATCTCCACAATCAACCTGATGTATCTGCATCTGTGGAATACATGAATAGACAACAAATCATCCCAAAATTAAGGCAGTGGACTTTGGGAGCAACTGTAGACTTGGGGTTTGTTTTCTGCATCTAATTTGTTTCTGGGTTTATGATCTAAGTTTAGTATTTACAGCTTATTATCATTGGTATATTTGTTAATTGATATGGTTGCTCTCTTCCTTTATTTATATATATATATTTTCCTTTTACTCTTTTTGTGAATGTGTATGTATATGCTTCTTTTTTTTTTTTTTTTTTTTTTTTGCAGTATGTGGACTCTCACTGTTGAACCTCTCCTGTTGAGGGGCACAGGCTCCGGACGCACAGGCTCAGCGGTCATGGCTCACAGGCCCAGCCGCTCTGCGGCATATGGGATCCTCCCGGACCAGGGCACGAACCCGTGTCCCCTGCATCGGCAGGCGGACTCTCAACCACTGCGCCACCAGGGAAGCCCCTATATGCTTCTTGGTGTGACTTTTTCTGTATAGCTTTGCCTTTGCCATTTGTCCTGGGGTTCTGCTGTCCTTTTTTTTTTTTTTTTTAGTATACTTTTTAGTGCTTGTTATCATTGGTGGATTTGCTTTTTTTTTGGTTGCTCTCTTCTTTCTTTCTCTCTTTCTTTTCTTATTACTTTTTTTATTTTTTTTAATTACTTTATTTTATCTTTCTTTCTTTCTTTCATTCATTCATTCATTCATTCTTTCTTTCTTTCTTTCTTTCCTTCTTTCCTTCTTTCTTTCTTTCTCTTCCCTCCCTTTTCTTCTGAGCCATGTGGCTGACAGAGTCTTGGTGCTCTGCCTGGGTGTCAGGTCTGAGCATCTGAGGTGGGAGAGCCAAGTTCAGGACATTGGTCCACCAGAGACCTCCTGGCCTCATGTAATATCAAATGGCGAAAACTCTCCCAGAGATCTCCATCTCAATGCGAAGACCCAGCTCCACTCATTGACCAGCAAGCTCCAGTGCTGGACACCCTATACCCAACAACTAGCAAGACAGGAACACAACCTGACCCATTAGCAGGGAGGCCACCTAAAATCATAATAAGTTCACAGACACCCCAAAACACACCACTGGATATGGCCCTGCTCACCAGAAAGACAAGATCCAGCCTCATCCACCAGAACAGAGATACCAGTACCCTCCACGAGGAAGCCTACACACCCCAATGAACCAACCTTACCAACTGGCGGCAGACACCAAAAACAACAGGAACTATGAACTTGCAGCCTGCAAAAGGGAGTCCTGAAAAACAGTAAGTGAAGCAAAATGAGAAGACAGAGCAATACACAGCAGATGAAGGAGCAAGGTAAAAACCCACCAGACCAAACAAATGAAGAGGAAATAGGCAGTCTACCTGAAAAAGAATTCAGAGAAATGATAGTAAATATGATCCAAAATCTTGGAAATAGAATGGAGAAAATACAAGAAACATTTAACAAGGACCTAGAAGAACTAAAGAGCAAACAAACTATGATGAACAACACAATAAATGAAATTAAAAATTCTCTAGAAGGAATCAATAGCAGAATAACTGAGGCAGAAGAACGGAAAAGTGACATGGAAGATAAAATAGTGGAAATGACTATTGCAGAGCTAAATAAAGAGAAAAGAATGAAAAGAATTAAAGACAGTCTCAGAGACTTCTGGGACAATATTAAATGCACCAACATTCAAATTATAGGGGTCCCAGAAGAAGAAGCAAAAAGAAAAACGGGGACGGAGAAAATATTTGGAGAGATTACAGTTGAAAGCTTCCCTAATATGGGAAAGGAAATAGTCAGTCAAGTCTAGGAAGCACAGAGAGTACCATACAGGACAAATCAAGGAGAAACATGCCAAGACAAATAGTAATCGAACTATCAAAAATTCAGTAAAAGAAAAAAATATTAAAAGCAGCAATGGAAAAGGAACAATTAACATACAAGGGAATCCCCATAAGGTTAACAGCTGATCTTTCAGCAGAAACTCTGCAAACCAGAAGGGAGTGGCAGGACATATTTAAAGTGAAGTAAGGGAAAATACTACAACCAAGATTACTCTACCCTGCAAGGATGTCATTCAGATTCGAAAGAGAAATTAAAAGCTTTACACACAAGCAAAAGCTAAGGGAATTCAACAACACCAAACCAGCTCTACAACAAATGCTAAATGAACTTCTCAGGCAAGAAACACAAGAGAAGGTAAGACTTAAAATAACAAACCCAAAACAATTAAGAAAATGGTAATAGGAACATACATATTGATAACTACCTTAAATATAAATGGATTAAATGCTCCAAACAAAGGTCATAGACTGGCTGAATGGTTACAGAAACAAAACCCGTATATATGTTGTCTACAAGAGACACATTTCAGATCTAGGGACACATACAGACTGAAAGTGAGGGCATGGAAAAAGATATTCCATGCAAATGGAAATCAAAAGAAAGCTGGAGTAGCAATTCTCATTCAGACAAAATAGACTTTAAAATAAAGACTATTACAAGAGACAAAGAAAAACACTACATAATGACCAAGGGATCAATCCAAGAAGAAGATATAACAATTGTAAATATTTATGCACCCAACGTATGTGCACCTCAGTACATAAGGCAAATACTAACTGCAGTAGAAGGGGAAATCGACAGTAACACAATCATATTAGGGGACTTTAACACCCCACTTTCACCAATGGACAGATCATCCAAAATGAAAATAAATAACGAAACACAAGCTTTAAATTATACATTAAACAAGATGGACTTAGTTCATATTTATAGGACATTCCATCCAAAAACAGCAGATTACACTTTCTTCTCAAGTGCTTATGGAACATTCTCCAGGATAGATCATATCTTGGGTCACTAATCAAGCCATGGTAAATATAAGAAAATTGAAATCATATTAAATATCTTTTCTGACCACAATGCTATGAGACTAGATATCAATTACAGGAAAAAATCTGTACAAAATACAAACATATGGAGGCTAAACAATACACTACTAAATAACCAAGAGATCACTGAAGAAATCAAAGAGGAAATCAAAAAATACCTAGAAACAAATGAAATGAAGACACTACTACCCAAAACCTATGGGATGTGGTAATAGCAGTTTTAAGAGGGAAGTTTATAGCAATAAAATCCTACCTCAAGAAACAAGAAACATCTCAAATAGACACCTAACCTTACATCTAAAGCAATTAGAGAAAGAAGAACAAAAAACCCCGAAAGTTACCAGAAGGAAAGAAATCATAAGGATCAGATCAGAAATAAGTGAAAAAGAAATGAAGGAAATGATAACAAAAATCAATAATACTAAGAGTTTGTTCTTTGAGAAGATAAACAAAATTGATAAACCATTAGTCAGACTCATCAAGAAAAAAATGGGTAAGACTCAAATCATAGAATTAGAAACGAAAAAGGAGAAGTAACAGCTGGCACTGCAGAAATACAAAGGATCATGAGAGATTACTACAAGCAACTATACAACAGCAAAATGGACAACCTGGAAGAAATGGACAAATTCTTAGAAAAGCACAATTGTTCTGAGACTGAACCGGGGAAAAATAGAAAATGTAAACAGAACAATCACAAGCACTGAAATTGAAACTGTGATTAAAAATCTTACAACAAACAAAAGCCCAGGACCAGACGGTTTCACAAGTGAATTCTATCAAACTTTTAGAGAAGAGCTAAAACCTATCCTTCTCAACCTCTTCCAAAATATAGCAGAGGGAGGAACATGCCCAAACTCATTCTACCAGGCCACCATCACCCTGATACCAAAGCCAGACAAAGATGTCACAGAAAAAGAAAACTACAGGCCAATATCACTGATGAACGTAGATGCAAAAATCCACAACAAAATACAAGCAAACAGAATCCAAAAGCACATTAAAGGGATCATACACCATGATCAAGAGGGGTTTATCCCAGGAATGCAAGGATTCTTCAATATATGCAAATCAGTCAATGTGATACACCAGATTAACAAATTGAAGGATAAAAACCATATGATCATCTCAACAGATACAGAAGAGGCTTTTGACAAAATTCAACACCTATTTATGATAAAAAATCCTCCAGAAAATAGGGATATACAGGACTTACCTGAACATAATAAAGGCCATATATGACAAACCGACAGCCAACATCGTTCTCAATGGTGAAACACTGAAACCATTTCCACTAAGATAAGGAAAAAGACAAGGTTGCCCACTCTCACCACTATTATTCAACATAGTTGTGGAAGTTTTAGCTATAGCAATCAGAGAACAAAAAGAAATAAAAGGAATTGAAATGGAAAAGAAGAAATAAAACTGTCAGTGTTTGAAGATGACATGATACTATACATTGGGAATCAAACAGATGCTACCTGAAAACTACTAGAGCTAATCAATGAATTTGGTAAAGTAGCAGGATACCAAATTAATACACAGAAATCTCTTACATCCCTATACACTAATGATGAAAAATCTGAAAGAGAAATTAAGGAAACATTCCCATTTACAATTGCAGCAAAAAGAATAAAATACCTAAGAATAAACCTACCTAAGGAGACAAAAGACCTGCATGCAGAAAACTATAAGACACTGATGAAAAAAATTAAAGATGATACAAACAGATGGAGAGATATACCATGTTCTTGGACTGGAAAATCAACATTGTGAAAATGACTCTACTACCCAAAGTAATCTACAGGTTCAATGCAATCCTTATCAAACTCCCAATGGCATCTTTCACAGAACTAGAACAAAAAATTTCACAATTTGTATGGAAACACAAAAGACCCCGAATAGCCAAAGCAATCTTGAGAAAGAAAAATGAGCTGGAGGAATCAGGCTCCCTGACTTCAGACTATACTACAAAGCTACAGTATTCAAGACAGTATGGTACTGGTACAAAAACAGAAATATAGATCAACGGAACAGAATAGAAAGCCCAGAGATAAACCCACACACATATGGTCACCTTATCTTTGATAAAGGAGGCAAGAATATACAATGGAGAAAGGCAGCTTCTTCAATAAATGGTCTGGAAAAACTGAACAGCTACATGTAAAAGAATGAAATTAGAACACTTCCTAACACCATACACAAAAATAATCTCAAAATGGATTAAAGACCTAAATCTAAGGCCAGACACTATAAAACTCTTAGAGGAAAACATAGGCAGCGCACTCCATGACATAAATCACAGCAAGATCCTTTTTGACCCACCTCCTAGAGAAATGGAAATAAAAACAAAGATAAATAAATGGGATCTAATGAAACCTAAACGGTTTTGTGCAGCAAAGAAAACCATAAAAAAGACAACCCTCTGAATGGGAGAAAATATTTGAAAATGAGGCAACTGACAAAGGATTAATCTCCAAAATATACAAGGAGCTCATGCTGCTCAATATCAAAACAACAAACAAGCCAATCCAAGATGGGCAGAAGACCGAAATAGACATTTCTCCCAAGAAGATATACAGATTGCCAACAAACACATGAAAGTATGCTGAACATCACTAATCAGTGGAGAAATGCAAATCTAAACTACAATGAGGTATCACCTCAAACCAGTCAGAATGGCCATCATAAAAAATCTACAAACAATAAATGCTGGAGAGGGTGTGGAGAAAAAGGAACCCTCTTGCAATGTTGGTGGGAATGTAAATTGCTACAGCCACTATGGAGAACATTTGGAGGTTCCTCAAAAAACTAAAAATAGAACTGCCATACGACCCAGAAATCCCACTACTAGGCATATACCCTGAGAAAACCAGATTTCAGAAAGAGTCTTGTACCACAATCTTCATTGCAACTCTATTTACAATAGCCCAGGCATGGAAGTAACCTAAGTGTCTATCGACAGATGAATGTATAAAGAAGATGTGGCACAATATATACAATGGCATATTACTCAGCCATAAAAAGAAATGAAATTGTGTTATTTGTAGTGATGTGTATCAACCTAGAGACTGTTATACAAAGTGAAGTAAGTCAGAAAGAGAAAAGCAAATACCGTATGCTAACACATCTATATGGAATCTAAAAAAAAAAAAAAAAAAAAAAAAGGTGCTGAAGATCCCAGGGGCAGTACAGGAATAAAGACACGGACTTAGAGAAAGGAATTGAGGACATGGGGTGGGGGAAGGGTAAGCTGGGATGAAGTGAGAGTGTGGCATGGACATATATACACTAGCAAATGTAAAATAGATAGCTAGTGGGAAGCAGTCGCATAGGACAGGGAGATCAGTTTGGTGCTTTGTGTCCACCTACAGGAGTGGGATAGGGAGGGTGGGAGGGAGACGCAAGAGGGAGAAGATGTGGGATATATGTATATGTATAGCTGATTCCCTTTGTTATACAGAAGAAACTAACACACCATTGTAAAGCAATTTTACTCCAATAAATATGTTAGAAAAATTAAATTACTTATTCTGGCCATCATATTTCCCTATGTTTCGCCTTAGCCTGTTTTGCCAGATTAATTTTTCCACTAGTTCCAAATGCAACAACCAAACTGCATTGCTTTTTACTCCAGAATATATACTTCATTCTTTCTCTCACTTGTATGTCTTTGTTAACACTTCCCAAGTTAGTGTGCTGTGTAGTGTCATGGAATCTGTGCTGGCATTTGCCTTTTTGTCTCAAATCAATTTCCTGCCCTTGCTCTCTTCTGCACCTTCATCACAGAGAACTACATTTCCCAGATTCCTTGATGATCTCATTTCTGAGTAAAATTAATCAGAGGGAGGCACTTAAAGAAAACTGGAAATAAGGGAAAAGTAAAAGTATTTCTCCCCTTTTTATTCTTCTTTTCCCTCAAGCAGTCTGTAACAATACCTGCATCTCCTTCATGTTCCCTGGTTCAGCCAGTCCACCTCTTCCACTGTGGTCTTATCTTCTACTGGAAACTCTGGACCTTAGGCTCTGATTAAGCTGTTTCAGTTCTCCTCCAACCTTAGGATGGAGTTAGCTTTAAGAGAAAGGTATTCTCAGAGGTAGTTGTTTTGAGGTGTTGGTTTGGCTCCTGAGCATCTCCATTACTTGTGTATCCATTTTTCTGTGTTAAGTTCTCTTAGATTACAGAATATACTGGATGATGACTGCTAGGGAGTGCCATGGATTTGGGTTTAAATACTGGCTTTGTGATGCTGGGCAAGCTACTTCTCCGAGTCTCAGTTTCTTTGCCAATAACCTAATAGTGTTCTGGGGTATTAAATAAAGACAATGTATGAAAACACAAATATAATATCCTGGATACACCAGTTAATTGATACTTGGGTTTTCACTCCTCACTTTCCCTACTATGAAACTTTTAAATGCATATGTATGGGTTGAGATTCATTAATTATCAGAAAGTTAAGGGTATAAAGAAAAATCTTTGATGATGTTTACCCTTCTGATGCATCTCATTATTTATATCATTTATGCTCTGAAATTGTGTCTTATTATTAGTTAGAATCTTAAGGTGTTTTAGTTGTAAGACATGTTAGATAGATTTAATGGATTATTAAACAACCATGTTATAACAACCATTTTGTAGGCAAATATGGAAGGTCCTATACTAAGAAAATATTATGTGGCTCAGGGGACATGTGCCAAGTGAGTATGGATGAACCAAATGCAAAGAAATCCCAAAAGTCCTGAGTGAGACAAGTAACAGGAGGAGGAAGGGATTTGTTGGATAAACATTAAAGTCAGAGGATTAGAATAAGGAGTTGGAAGGAACTTTCCAATTACTGAGGATTTTCGATTTCTGCCCTCAGTCTGAACAAGGAACTAAAACAATCTGGAGGCCTATGGAGGCCACCAAGTTGGGGATCAGAGACACGCTTTCTTCTCCTATGACAGCTCGTGATGATGGGGCACTTCTATTTTGTGTCTCATGATTATTCTGGGGACACTTATCCAGACCCCAAACTATTTTTCTATTATTTCTCCCAGAATCATGAACCACTGTGGTCTAGTGTTGCTTGTACCCAGGTATTTACATTTTGTCCTGGGAAGAGCACTGTCTAACATTTCCTTTGTCTTCCTTATTTCAGGTATAACAGGCTTGTGAGCTCTGATTGTATGAAGTATCCAATTCCAGGAATGATGTCTGCAAAAGAGAGCAAAGGTTGGTTCCATGTCCCCCAAATAAACAGCCTTTTGCTTTAAGAACTTGGGATCTAGAGAACCTCATCAAAACATTTCATTTCCTGGGTTGGAAAAGATACATATAAGCTCTCTTTAAAACTAGGACACTGAGACCCTTCCAGAAACCATTGTATGTATCTGGGATAAATTTTGGTTAGATATGGTAGGACAGGAAATAACTCAACCTGCAACTGGAGATTATTGGTGTAGAAGTAACCCAATTTCCCCAAAGACTTCTTCATCCAAGGATTTAGATGCAGAGGCTAGTGTCAGGTGAGATCTGGGATAAGCAAAAGCTCTTCTTAATTTATTATGACTTGTCAGCTATACACCTCAAGAGAAATTTGGTTTCCTGAGGGCCAAGGACTCTTCTGGCCTCCCTACCTCTAAATTTTAACCATCTTTTTAAGTCATAACTTTTAACTTTTAACCCACAGAATATTCTGGAACATTGAACAAAGATATATTAAATATTTGATCCAAAAAACACAAGTTATTAGATCTCTTAAATGATCTCTGTATAACATAGTTTTGCTTGTCTAAATATAGAGGCAGCTAAGCGATTTTAAAGATGCCCGTTACTCCTTGAAAATACATGGGATTCAAAGGTTTTTCCCCTAACTGTAGCTGTTACCACTGTAATGGAAGTTAACTCAATTTCTTGATATAAGATTAAACCAGGTTACTCTAAACCATGAAACTAGTTTTTCTTGAGTAGCTTTACTCTATTTGTTGTGTTCCTAAAGGGAATGATAAAAGATAAAGGTATTAGCCAGCAGGATAGACAAGTATAATGAACTATGTATACTATGATGAAGATTTAATAAGTGCTAAAAGAGAGGGGCTATGAGAATAAAGTAGAAGGAACAATTACTTCTGATAAAAGCATTGGGTAAGATCTAATTGAAATCACATTTAAGCCAGGGATGAAAACATGGGGAATGTTTAGCTAAGTGAAAAACCAAAGGAAGAGTATACCAGGTTGAGAAAACAACACAAGCAAAGTCACAGAAGATGGAGAATGGAGAAGATGATTGGAGAGCCAGTTGGTGTGGACTAGAGTTGATAATTCCTAGTGGAATGTATTGTGAGATATGTCTGGGAAGATAATTTGAGACATAAAACACAGGATTTGGACCTTGAGGCTACAGGACTGTATTATTTTGACAAAGAGACACCAAAAATGGTGGTAAAGAGACATCATTTTAAGGTGTTGAATAGGTAGGTATCCAATGCTATTCACCCTCTATTTTGGAAAGGCAAATGTGTGAGTATCTTGGAAGGTATATTGGTGGAGAGACTAAGACTAGACCAGACAAGAAATTTTGCGTGCTTAGAATAGAAACTATGGATGAATAAGAAAAACATTCTAGGCGTTGAATCAGTAAGATCTAGGAACTAAGAGAGTCCCTAGTGGACAGAGCAAAAACATTTTCAAGGTTTCAGAAATTCATAACTGAAAATGAAAACAATGTTAATAGCCCACAATAGAACACAATATGTGAAATAAATTTTCAAAGAGGACAAGCAGTTTAAGATATTATTTGTATGTGGGCACCTATATATGTAAAGTCTTCTTGAGACTGCAGCTCAGGAGAGAGGTTGCAATTGTGGCTGAGTCTTGCAAATACAGCAGTTTTTAGTTTTTTGGCCTCAGTTCATGATCTGCCAAAAGGATTCCCATCCGTGACCACAGGAGTGACTTCCTGTAAATATCTCCTGAGTCTCAGACCTACATTTTCAATTACCTATTTGTTGCCCCCCCAGAGATGTCTAAAAAAAAATATGTCAAACCCAGCATTTCTAAAACTGATGTCATCATTTCTATTCTTCCAGCCAAACCTGTTCCAATTTCTAAGGAAATGACCATGTCAGTGACTGCCATTACTATCAACCCAGATGTCAACAACTTGAACTACAGCAACACAAAACACACATACAAACACAAACTTGTGAGTCATGCTTGACTCTTCTCCATGTTGATATTACTAGTCTAGGCCCTAATTATTTCTTTTTAGGATTACTGAGACAAATTTCTACCAGGAGCCATTGCCTCTAGACCATCTGCCAAATCCCCTTCCCATACAACTACCTGGTAAAAATGCCAATAAGATCATTTCACAATCACACTGCCATCTATTTGTTTATGTACCTATTACTCTCTCCATATGTTAAACTCTATTAAAGAAGGAGCAATGATATTGTTTTATTTTTTTCATGATTAGTTTCTGGAGCAGTAATCATTAAGGGTTTTTTTGTTTGTTTGTTTGTTTGTTTTTGCGGTACGCGGGCCTCTCACTGTTGTGGCCTCTCCCGTTGCGGAGCACAGGCTCCGGACGCGCAGGCTCAGCGGCCATGGCTCACGGGCCCCGCCGCTCCGCGGCATGTGGGATCTTCCCAGACCGGTGCACGAACCAGTGTCCCCTGCATCGGCAGGCGGACTCTCAACCACTGCGCCACCAGGGAAGCCCAAGGGTTTTTGAATGAATAAAAATATTTATATTTACGAATAGTTAATACACAATGGTAGTCAAAGCTGTGGCAGTGGGGTATGTCCAAACAGAGCAAAGAGAAAAGAGGCTCCGGAAAAAAATTTGACAAAAGGAAATAAAAGTAAATAAACTGTGAAGGGTGTTAAGAAATGCATAATCATAAAAGAATCAAAAGAAAGTAATATTTCAGGGAAAAATGTTTTAAGAAGGAAGACTTATTTACTTACTTTACCTCTGAAAGCACTAAACTACGAACACTCTCTCCTTGACGCAAGTTGCTTCTTCCTTCTTCCCGGCAGCCTGAAGTGTTCCCTTGCTTTTTCTGTAATAGCCATGTACACACTGCCGTCATCCACATTTCCATCCTATGCCTGCTTCCCTTCCCATTCGGTCCAATCTCCCCGGGCAATTATTACTTACAATTCTAGCATATAAACGATCATTTATAGCACAATGCCTGCCAAGTCTGTATTTCCAGCCCTCTTTGTTACTGTGCTCCAATCTTACAATCCAGCTTTCAGCAAGATTATTCCACGTCCATATTTCCAAAATGAAAATTGCCTTCCTCCCAAATGTGTTCATCCTATTCCTCCTGTATTCTATAGATCTTGTTAAAGGTAATTTTTTTTAATTTCATAAGCTTGAAACATATTTCTTTCTTATATTAATTCTGATATTCTACTTTCTTATATTCCATTTCATGTCAGTCACCAAGTTTCATCAGCTCTACCTTCTAAATGTCTTACATTTTCTCCACAACCATCTCTGCTTCCACTGTTTTATTTTGTTTGTTTTAATTTTTAAATTTTTTAAATTGATGCACAGATGATGTACGATATTATATGTTATAGGTGTACAATATATCTTCCACTGTTTCCATTCAGTTCTTTGGCATGTGTCGTGTGGATCATTGTAGTAGACTCAAACAGGTATGTTCACCACAATTTCCCCTAATCCAAAGATAATTTTCTAAGTTATAGTGTTGAACAAACTCATGTGCTTAAAAACAAAGCAACAAATAAAAACATCTTAACTCAGTGATCACAGAAAAATTTCCAAATTCATTAATATCTTAAACTTGGACCCTTAAAATATGATTGCAGCTATATTTTTTAGTATCATCGTCTTTAAGTGCTTTTTCCACATCACAAATAGAAAAATTCTCAATTTTTAAAAAATTCAATATGCCTTGTTATATTTCCATACTTTTGTAGAATCTGTATTCATATCTTGAAATTTTCTTTCCCCATCCACTAAAAGTTACTTTTTGGAGAATATTTGCTTCTCCTTGAAGAATTGTTTTAAATGTCACCCCTTTTGTGGAAATCTTTTCAGATTTAAGAGTGTTAAATCCAACTCTTCAAAGATGAAAGCCTCTGGTCTGTAGTTACAAGCTATGCATTCTTACAAATTTATATCTGTGACAGTCATTTAAATTGTGATCTTAATAAAAGTTGTCTGTTCAAAAGGAAATTACCTCTACTCATTATTTCTGCCCTCTGAATTATCTCATCTGGTATGTGTACATCTTTTTAACCTTATTAGTTCTTCAACGAGTGTTTGCATTTGTTTCACTGCTAATACTAAATGAAAACCCATAGCTCTGGAAAAACCAAATATATACATTTGTACCATAATGAATTGCTTAGACCTAATTTGTATCAGATGCTCAGCCATTAGATAAAGAGGCGTTTCTTGACTGGAAACAAAACTGTGAAATCGCTATCAAGAAATTGATCCAATTTTTTTCTTTATTTTGTCTTGCTAAGAAAATAAAAGACACAAGCTTTGCCTTATATCAGTTCTGTATTGACATTTTTTTTTCCCACCTGAGAGCTACAAGACATATTTAGCAACAAGCAAATAATCAAGAAGCACACTAGGCAGAGACACATCCAGTCTACAGATGACAATCCCTGCCAAGATGCCATCTGAACCACGATGCTCCAAAGTTTGGCCAAAGTGACCTGGTAAAAAGAAAGCTGTGTGATGCAGAGGGGGAGCAAAATGAAATTCTATCATGCTAAGCATCACAATTGTAAAATCAGGACGAATAAGAAGAAATGAAAAGCTATTCATCGAAGCTGCCTCCACATGGGACAAATGATTCTTATGCTTGAAGTAGATTTAACTGTCCCCAAATGGCAATTTCACTCTCGCACAGGAAATGAAAATAAAAGCAAGCAAGCAGCCAGTTAGAAACAGTCACCACCTTCTGGGTACAGCCACTTGAGAACTGGTAGAATGTGTAGCCCTGTAGGATCCACACAATTACAAAAACATCTGAACGGGATACTTGAAAATGATCTTTAACTCTACTGGGATGTTGAAATGACTTTTTTGAACTTTTCTCATTTTTTCTCAGGTTTCTTTTTCCTGACTCTCTAAGGTAAATTATGACTTAAATGTCTCATGTTAGGCTTTCTGTGTAGGATTTGGGGGCTTATCATAATTTTATTTTGTGTATGTTGAGAGGTTTTAATAAATTGTGTCAACCAGAAAAACAGTGGGAATCATTGTTTCAGATGTGAAGTGACAGCTTGCAGGCCTAAGCTGTTATTACTTGAAATTCCATTGAATTCTACATTTCAGCACTCTTTTCTTTTCTTTCTTTTTTTCTTTTTAATTCAGCTCTTCATGATCCATGTATGTTGGCTAATTACAGAATTTAATTCTTGAGTCTCAAGCATTGTACAGCAATTAAGGCCATGTTGTAAATGCAAAAGCCTGTGTATTTGGAATCGTCTGTTTGTGTGTGTGTGCCTTTGTTCAGGCTGCTATAATAAAATACCATAGACTGTGTAGCTTATAAACAATAGGAATTTATTTCTTACAATTCTGGAAGCTGGAAGTCTGAGATTAGAATGCCAGGAGGGTCTGGTGAGAACTTTCTTCTGGGTTGCAGACTTCTCCTTGCACCCTCACGTGGTAAGAGGTAAGGGCCTCTTTTGCAGAGACATTAATCTCATTCAGGAGGGCTCCATTCTCAGGACCCAATCATCTCCCAATGTCCCTCCCTACCTCCTCATATCATTACCTTGAGCATTAGGATTTTTTTTTTTTTGACCAAGCCAGCAGCATGCGAGAACTTGGTTACCTGACCAGAGATCGAACCCATGCCCCCTGCAGTGGAAGTGCGCAGTCTTAACCCCTGGACCACCAGGATTTCGGCATATGAGTTTGGGGTAACGCACTCAAACCATAGTAGTGTGTGTGTGTGTGTGTGTGTGTGTGTGTGTGTGTGTACATGTGTATAGTTCTAATTGGATCTGCCACTTACTAGCTTTGGTAACATGGGTGGGTGCTGGGAGTCTCCGTTTCTGAACTTTCAAAATATTTATATATTAGCGAGAAACCCTGGCCCACTCATTTCACAGATTTGTTGTGAAAATCATGAGATCATGTGTTAGGTCATTTTGTAAATTCTAAAGTCATACACACATGAAATACCTTGCTATTTACATGGCAGTATTGTTTAAAAAACACTGAACTAGGGGGTCATGTCACTTAAAATTCTAATTTCCCTTTTACTACTTACTTGTTTTATGTCCATAGGTGAGTCAATGAACCTCTCTAAGCCTCTTTTAGGAGGAAACTGATTTTGGACTCACGATTATTTCAAAGAAACATTTGTTTCATTTCTCCTGTTATGATTTTTAGTCAGTAGTTACGATCTTGGCCCCTTTAGACTCCCTGAAATCAAGAGCACAAATTTGATATTTGTGTCAAAATTTAGAGTTGTGATTTGAGTCAGAGAACAGAGTAGCTATAACTGGTAATAATAATAGTAGTTTATACTTCTAAAGTGGTTTACATGAATACTTGATGTCATTGTCACAATATCCCTAGGAGATAAACACTATCAGTATTTTAAACTTTACAAATGGAGAAACTGAAGAACTGTGAGGTTTAGTTCACATAAGTAGTAACAGACAGAACTTGGGTATGAACAGAGGCAGGTGGACTCCAGAAAACCACTGTGCTCTACTAGCTGAGAACCATGATGTAACTAGTTAAGCTAATCTGAAAATATCTGTTAGTCTTATTAGTCTATACCTAAAACAGTAAAAAATAATACCTTAGTCTAGCTCTTCTAATAGGTGGAGATTCAAACATTCTAGGGGTATTTGAATGAGAACATCCAAGTTATTATGAATACATGTCTCTTTGTGGTAGTTTCTTAGTCAGCTTAGGCTGCTATAACAAAACACCATATGGTGGTGGCTTATCAAAAACAGAAATTTTTTTCTCACAATTCTGGAGGCTGAGAAATTCAAGATCAATATGTTGGTCACTTCTGGGTCTGGTGAGGTCTCTCTTTCTGGTTGCAGATGACTGTATTCTTGCTGTGTCCCCACGTAGAATTAAAAACCAAGGATCTTCTCATTTTGAAGACCGTCTTTCCTTTTCTTCAGTCTATCAATTACTCAGACTTGTTTCAGTTTTGCATTCTCTTTGCTCTACCTATTTGTACAATGCTTAGAGTATGGTTAGGTCTTTTACATACTAAAAAGAAAAGACGCTTCTTACAAACATTTTAATTCTTCAAGCTATAACTTAACTTCCTTTAACCATCAACATTTTTCAAAGAGTAATTTATATTTACTCCTTTTCTACCTATAAGTAGCATTTGTAATCTGGCTTTAGCTCAAACACTAAATAAAAATAAATCTCTTAAAAGTTGTAAATGTGTTCATCATGACACAATATAACCTTTCCTTCACAACTTTCTCCTCCTTGACCTCTTTTTAACACTTTGGCCTGATTGATTGATCTTGCATTCCTGATCTTGATTCGATCTCCTTTAGATTTCAAAGCATTTCAGAATGCAAACTACTAGCTCTGTATCCACCCTCTACATGGCTCCTTAACTGATTCTTTTTTTTTTCATCCACCCCATCCCAATATGTAGGCATTCCCTGTGGTTCTGTTATCTGCTTGAGGCTCTACCTACTCCTCCCCCTTTGCCTGACTAACTCTTATTCAGTATTCACGTCTCAGATTCAAGCTTTTTCCCTCAGTATAGCAAAATACCCAAGGATGGGGGATTTCAAACTTTAACATAATGGAAGCGTTACTTAAAAGTAGCTGAGTAGGGTGATGAGATCATTGTATAAATATACAGCCAATGGAAGAACAATTTTTTTTTTTGGTGGCGCCTTCTACCAGTTTGGTCATGTTATAGAGGGAAATGGCTATATGAGGGGATCCAAACAGCTGTAACACTGGAATTCAGGCCAACTTTGTCAAATAGGTTGGTAATGATGTCTGCACCTCTGTGTTTGTGTACATCTTGATAAATTAAACTTTGCATATCTCAGGGTAAATGGAGATTAGCTTTTACTACTTAGTTTTAACTAAATTGACCTTGCAAAAAGGACAAAGAAATCTTGCAAAAAAATGTAGGTTAAAGATTATTTTAATATTGTTAGTAAAATCAGACCAGAAGTAAATGGTAGTGCTAACACTTCTCCCCCAGTCAGAAATCCTGATATGACACACGTTAAGTACTAAGCAGTGATGATCCAAAAAGTTCTGAACAATTTGTTCATAAAAAAATAGAGGGATTTCCCTGGAGGTCCAGTGGTTAAGACTGCTCTTCTAATGCAGGGGGTATGGGTCCGATCCCTGATCAGGAAACTAAGGTCCACATGCTGCTCAGCCAAAAAAAGAGAAAGAAGCAGAAATTAAGAAAAACACTTTTGAATATATAGAGTTATATTCTTTAATGAAGAAGTTCACTATATTTATTGGATGATGCCAATAGAAAAACATTGTGTATTTTAACTTGCTTTTAAATAATATCAAATTTATATAAGAGTTTTAAGTATAGTACAAAAAAGCCCATTTAACCTTGACCCAAATTCACCGTTTTTACCATTTTGTGAGATGTGCTTTACCACTCCTTCTCTATATATGCATATACAGGTTTTTTTTTTTGTTTTTTTCTTGAGAGTTAGTTGCAGGTGTCATGCACCTTTACCTCTAAATATTCAGCATGCATTTTCTAAGAACAGGGATAATCTCTCAGATAACCAGAGTGCAATTATCAAATTCAAGAACTGTAACATTGATACAATCTAACACTATATAGTGTATGATATTATTTACTATATACTCCATATTCAGTTTATGACAATTTCCCTAATAATACCTTTTGTGGCAATTTGCCCTTTATGTAGGATTGTGGATTACATTTAATCTCTTTTCCTTTGGAACAGATCCTCAGCATTTTTCTTTTAAAAGTTCAGCCAGTATTTTGTGATTGCGCTTCACTTTGGTTTTGTCCAATATTTCATCATAATTAGGTTCAAATTATTCATTTTTGGCAGAAATACTACGTAAGTGATGCCTGTTGCTTGGTAAATCATATCAGGAGACACATACTGTTGCTTTGCCCAATATGGTGATATTAAATCTTATTAGATAGTTGTTCACCAGATATATCCACTATAAAATCACCCATTTTCTTTGTAATTAATGGACAATCTGTGAGAAATATTTTGAGGCTATGTAAATATCATGTTCCTCATCAAACTTTCATGCAATAGATTTAGCAGCCATTGATGACTCTTGCCTAAAGCAATAATTATGTTTGTTGCAACATAGTGAGGAGTATATTTTCAAAGTAAATATCTAAAACATTATCTAAATATCTAAAACATGCCACACTCTTCAATTTGGCAGCAATTTTTTATCCCATTTTTAAATAAATTAAATAACATTCTTTAAATTTGTATTCCTTTCTTACCTCATTCATGATACTTCTATATTTTTTGAGCACATTTTATATCAAATCTATACATTTAGGTGGCAATAAATGCTGTATGGCAATAAATGTATGTCATAAATAAACATATAACTTTAGATATGTTAGCAGAATTATCTCAAAAGCATTTTATTGACTGGAGTTTTTCACCAAAAATTTTGGGAAATTTCCATCACGGGTCCCTTGAAAAGAACATGGAAAATTCTGCTGTTAGTTCTTTAATTTTATTTCCCACAAACACTCAGTAGCTTTTATTGGACATTTTACACATCATGTTTTAGTACAAAATTTACTCATTCAAATAGAGATAAACTTAAATGATCTTGAAATACTTAAATGCTGCTTAATCTAAATACTAAAGCTTAATGAGTAGAAATGGTAGAAAAAAGATTCCACTCAAAGACTCACTTTGTTACTTGTAACTTCTCGGAATGCAGACTTGCAAAATTCCCACTCTCCTCTGCTTCCTTGTTATTACTGTCATTTAGTCTAGTGATAAACATGATTAAGAGTAGTACTTGATGAATTAGGAGTGTAAGCTATGTCCAAAATAGCTTGTTATGGCTCTTGAATCACATTTAAATTGACTTAGTACTTTGAGTACTGTACTCAGGAAGGACTTGTTGCTTTTATTAGAATTAGCTTTCATGGACAGGTTGGTTAATTCTAGCCTTGCCCTTTAGTCTACTCAGCTCTGATTCCCTCTCAAAAGAAACAACTCAATCTTTCATAGGACGATGAACATCTAGTATATAATAATTTTTGGTTGTCAATAAACTTTGCTCAAATGATAGCATGATACTGATATCCTAAGCAAAGATTAAAGCCCTTATTAAAAGTCTGCATCTTGGGGGTTTTGTTAATAATGTTCAAATATCTTTATCTTACTTTCCTTGCTACATCATCAAACATCAGTGGCAAAGTTGTAGAAAATATGGAGGGGAACACTACACTTCATAAAACTATGAAACAAATACAACATCAAGTCAAAATCTATACAGTATGACCACATACAAAAAAATAGGAAATGTGTACTCTGCTAGGATCTGGAAATACTACATGAACAAGACTGAGCAGTTTCTGCTCTAAGGAAAGCTACTGTTTAGTGAAACAATGAGCTAGAAAAAAATTCAAAGGAATGAATTCTTTTTAAAATTACTAAAGAAAGGGTAAAAATGCCTAGAACAAGTGTAACAAGAGCCATTCAGTGTGTATATAAAGAAACTTTTAAAATTCTGTTAAAGAATATAAAGAAATATGGCAATAAATAGAAAGGCTTCCCTGGTGGCGCAGTGGTTGAGAGTCCGCCGATGCAGGGGATACGGGTTTGGGAAGATCCCACATACCGCGGAGCGGCTAGGCCGGTGAGACACTGGCCACTGAGCCTGCGCATCCGGAGCCTGTGCTCTGCAACGGGAGAGGCCACAACAGTGAGAGGCCCGCATACTGCAAAAAAAAAAAAAAAAAAAAAAAAAAAAAAGAAATAGACCTAAATGTTGGAAAACTGTTAATTTTCCCAATGTAATATATAAATTTAATATCATTGCAATAAAAATATATGTATACATCATGCATACTTCTGTGTGTTTGTGTTTATGTATATATGTGTATGTATATATATATATTTGGAATTAAATAAATGAAAATAGAAAGGGAAATTCTGAAAAAGAAGAGAATTGACAGTGTTGGAGTTACTAGCTCTATGAGATATTTAAAACTGTTTAAAATGTAATGTGATTAAAGCATTTTAGTGCTGACATGTAAGTAGAAAGACAGATGGATGAACAAAGTAGAAAATTCAGAAAAAGATCCTCATGCATGGGCAACATAATATACCTAACCCTCTTTAGTAACCCTAATTCTTTATAAGAAAGTAGAACATAAGAAAAGTGTAAAGATGAAAAGGCTATTACCATTTTATTTCATGGAAAAATATTGTGATTTGTTCCCTGACTTATAAAATCACATTAATTTTCATGTATTATATATAACATATAAATTATAGATTATATGAATAAACTAAATAAAAACATTAATAGTTTAAAAAATAAATTACATTTATTTAAATGAAATTATAGTTATGTAGTGTGAAGAAGTAGACAAAACTGCAAGGAGGGAGTATTCTTTGCCCCTTTAGCAAAATCCATTCATAAAATATATTTTTTTCTAGCTTTATATGACAGGGAAAAATATGCTTGAGTTCTTTTCTTCACACAGTATTTTCTCTCATTCAAAGAATAAAAGCAACCTTTTCAGAAATTAAGTGATTGGAAAACATGGAAATGCAAAATAACTAGAATAGACAAAACGATTTTGAAAAAGGACAAAGATGAAGGACTTCCATCACTAGGTATCTAGTTACAGTAAGGTATCAAGTTACTCAAGTTAAAGTAATAAAATCAGTAGTACCACAGGTATAAGGATGACATATTGATCAACGGAACAGAGTGCAGAAATTGACTCACATCTATATAGTCAACTGAGTTTCGACAAATATGCCAAAGTAATTTAATGCGGGAAAGACTAGTCTTTTCAACAAAGTGGATATCTACATATAAAGAAATGATTCTCTAAACTTACCTTACAAAAAATAATTCTAAGTGGATCTTAGAGTTACATATAACATTCAAAAAAGAAATTATGGGGCTTCCCTGGTGGTGCAGTGGTTGAGAGTCCGCCTGCCGATGCAGGGGACACGGGTTCGTGCCCCGGTCCGGGAAGATCCCACATGCCGCGGAGCGGCTGGGCCCGTGAGCCATGGCCGCTGGGCCTGCGCGTCCGGAGCCTGTGCTCCGCAACGGGAGAGGCCGCAACAGTGAGAGGCCCGGGTACCGCAAAAAAAAAAAAAAAAAAAAAAAAAGAAATTATGAAGGAAATAGAAAACATTTCTAACTGATTGATAATATAAAACACAACATGTTACAATTCAGCTATAGCAGTACTTGAAGAAAATCTATGTCTTTAAATACCTCCATTAATAAAGAAGAAAAGTGTAAAATCTATGACCTAATTTTCCACATTAAGAATTAGGAAGGTTAAGAATCTGCAGAATCTGTGCAGTGGTTAAGAATCTGCGCAGTGGTTAAGAATCTGCCTGCCAATTCAGGGGACACTGGTTCGATCCCTGGTTCGGGAAGATCCCACATGCCATGGAGCAAATAAGCCCATGCTCCACAACTACTGATCCTGCACTCTAGAGCCCTTCAGCCACAACTACTGAGCCCATGTACTACAGCTACTGAGCCCAGGTGCTACAGCTACGGAAGCCTGCGCACCTGGAGCCCGTGCTCCACAATGAGAGAAGCCACCAAAATGAGAAGCCCATGCATCACAACGAAGAGTAGCCCCTGCTTGCGGCAACCAGAGAAAGCCCGTGGGCAGCAACAAAGACCCAACACAGACAAAAATAAATAAATAAATAAATTTATTTGAAAAAAAAAAGTTAGGAAAAGAAGAGCAAACCAAGCCCAAAAGTACTTAGAAAAAAGAAAATAATAAGAATAAAAGTGGAAATAAGCAATATAGGAAACAGAAAACAATAGTGAAAATCAGCAAATCCAAAAGTAGGTTCTTTGAAAAGACTAATATAATTGATTAACTTGATCAAAATGAATCAGAAAAAAGAGAAAGAGTGAGAGAAAGCACGTGAAAGGAAAGTTTCTCTCCTACATAGATACTCAAAATATCCATAAAGAGGGAATTCCCTGGTGGTCCAGTAGTTAGGACTCCGAGCTTTCACTGCCGAGGGCGAGGGTGTGGTCCAAAAAAATAAATGTCCATAAAATGATTTGTACAAGAATGTTTAAAATATTATTATTCATAGTAGCCCAAAACCTGAAAACAGCCAAATGTCCATCAAGTGGATAAATTAACAAATTGTAGTTTATTCAAATAATGAAATACTAATCAGTAATAACAAGAGTTGAAAAAAATACACAAAACCCTGGGAATGCTTCAAATATATATTTAACAAAGGAAAGTAGGCACACAACTACTATATAGTCTATGATTCTATTTATATGAAGTCCAAGAACAGACAAAGTTAATATGTGGTGATAGGAATCAGAAAGTGATTGCCTTCAAGGGTGAGAGTATTGACTGGAAATAAGTATAAGGAAAGTTTCTGGGCCAGTGGAAGTGTTATATACCTAGTTTTGAGTGACAGTCACATGGGTGTATAAAATTGTCTAAAATCATCTAAACAATTCATATTTGTGTATTTAATTTTATGTAAATTATACCACAGTAATTTATAAATCAATCAGAAACATACCAAAAAAGATAGGCCATTAAGATTATATATTACAATTTTTAACACATATTAATGTGAGAATCTTGACAGTTAGAATCCTTGTCTAAAAGGGAAGTATATAAAATGTCAGCATAATAGTCACTTGGAAATCATATAGTATACTTTCTTAAATTGAAAAAATAGATGAAGTAAAAGACAAATCAAAACCCAATTTAATTGATATTTAAATGATATTTAATTGATATTAAATAATCTTTTACATTTTTTATCCTACATTTGATTATTTTTGTATGACTTTTAAAGATACAATCCTTTCAACAGCTTATAATTGACTTCCACAGAATTTCTGTGGGATGGAAATAATTATGTTTCTTGTTTCCTCCCCATTCCTTTCTATGCAACTTATATTTGATATTTCATGAATATATAGTAATATATTTATTTTAGTTTACATCATACTTAAGAGAATGTAACAAAGCACAGATACAGTCTTAAGCAAGATAGGTAGCTATGAACAGAATCATCTGATCAGTCTTAGACCACGTTGTTGAATTTGATGGATTGAGTTCATATGAATTAGGAAAATGAGTGATAGATCTTTAAAGAGCTCTTTACAGAAAAAATTTAAGAAAGTTACAGTATATATTTTTTCATATACCTCCTTAAGTATGTATAAAATTTTTTTCTATAAAAGTCAATTCCAGAAAATAAGTAGAAGCTTTTGTGGGCAAAATTAACATAACTATAATTAGAAAACATCAAAATTGCAGGCATCATCTACTTTTAATAAATTCATCATCTATTCTTATTGCTTAAAAGTACATTACATGTGCATTTTAATTTCACTATGAATGGAATCTTTTGCATACCCTTGGCAGCAAAAAGACAAAGTCAAGGCTGTCAGGAAAACAATCCACAGAAGCTCCTGCTGAGTGTGCAGCAAGCTGTCCAAGTTTTACATGAAGAGGTCAGAATTTTCTTGGAGAGTCACTTTCCAAGTATAGCATGCTTTCAATAATTAGTATCCTGACTACTCAGGAGATGGTTGTAGGCACAGCTGTTTTTTAAGGTAGTGGGCACATCAATGGCAAGGCACTAGGTATTGATTTGCGCAGTGACATCCTTCTAACTATGTCATCTGAGTGAAAGAAGCCCCAAATTAACCAATAATAAAGTGTTAGAAGTTGTAATAGCTGTCCTCTTAGGACTTGTTCTAGAAGAGTATAGATGCTCCTCCCTCACCCAAGCCATCAATCCTGCTAAAGGACTCACAATGACATTAAGTTGACCAGTAGGACAATGTAAAGACTACAGTAATGCTATATCCTATTTGGTATGTGTGTGTATGTGTATGTGCCAGTTATATATCAGTTTTCTGTATGCAAATACATAATAATGTATGGATATCTACATAAATAAAATATACAGCCATGCTATCATGATCTGAAGAATTCTTAATTAAAGAGAATCATATATAACAATCAAACTGCATTTTACATGTTTCGTAAAACAAATCCCACTAATTTGATAAAACTATTTTCAAAGTCAAAAACTAAGTTATTATATTTCCATCAGAATTAGATAAGAATAAATTCTTGGCAAGATTTGATTTTTGTTGTTGTTTTTTTTACTTTCTGATTTTATTATATTTTCTATTTTAAATATGAGCCTTGTCTACAAAGTTTATGAAGAGATCACATATAAATCTGGATTAGACTATACTGATATCACCAAAGCCAGAGGGCACACATGTTTCAGAAACAGTCAATAAAAAGATTATAATTACATCTGTTTTGGTCCAAATTATCCTTTGATCCATCATTATATTAAAAATAATTATTAATTTGCAAACTTTTGGATATTATCTTATAATTTGATATAAGCTTTCAAAACATACATTTTCTTGTGCTGGTCTCTAAATTTTTGTGGTCCTACTCGTTGAACTGCATGGATTTGCTATTTTAGCTTTTGCATGACCAAAAATTAGGATCCCATCTTACCATTTGACCCATCCCCCCCTTGCCTCATATATATGAAGTTTTTTTATAATGGGTTTTATAGAAACAGAACTTTAGAAAACAGCTCTCACTTTTTAAAAAAATAGAGGCTGACATCAACAGGAATGATACTGGCATCAGTAAATATAAAGTTCAGCTTGCAATAGCTTTCCATAGCTCATATCAGAATCTCAGCACAAACCATCAGTATTCTATAGCCTGATATATGGTCTAGTTTACATTAAAAAAGGGAAATCAGCTTTATAATACTGGACCTAGGCAAATTTTTCCAATTTCTTTGGTGAAGTTATTTGTAGTTTCTAAGGAGACGTATAATTATTATTGCATTGCCCTTGGTGTTGGCTAGTTCAAGCATAATACAAAATTTGCCTCTAATTGTTATCAGGAAAAGAAAGAACGGTGAACAAAAATCTTAGCTGGATTACAGCCTATGAGAAACATCTTGTCATTGGCTGTTATCTTTGTTAGATTACTTTCCCAGGCAAGTATGGAAGTTGCCATTAAAAGTTGATCTAAAATATGTGCACTATTATTGAATCTCAGTTGGTCAGGGCTGATTATTCTCCATTTGTCTTTTGGGACCATTCACTGCTCTTCTCTTTCCTACTCTGTGCTCCAGGAGGCTTATATCTACAAATTTCTCATTTGTGCTCTCTTGTTCTCTGGATTTTTACTGGGTTTGGCCAATGTAAGGCAGCAGCAGGAGAGTAGAAGGTGGGAGGAGAGAGACTTGAGAGGGACTCAATTCCTTCCTTCCTTCCTTCCTTCCTTCCTTCTTTCCTTCCTTCCTTCCTTCCTTCCTTCCTTCCTTATTTCCATCCTTCTCTCCCTTGATGTTATAAGAAGTGGCTACCACCTTTTACAGCTACAGCCCCTGTCTAGTGACCTTAATCTTATGGCTCCATTGCTCTCCAGGTTCCATTGACATCATTTCCTCTCCTACATCTTCAGGCTTGGAGTAGTAATGGCTGCATGTTCTTGCTCCTCTGCAGAGCTTCACCATCTTACTTAATTCCCTTAACTCTACCCACACCACTGTAAATTGTCTCTTCAATAGACTCTTTATTTAAATCATTTGGGATTCAGCCTGGTAAATCTAAATATATCATGCACACATATTGTACTTAAGGGTTGCGAGGTATGTTCCTATTATCTTTTTGAATTGAGAACAAGATTATTTCCTTAATTTATGAAGACATGATAATTGTACCATTGGGGGTATTTATAACATCAAGCTTTAAATTATAGAGTATGTATGTGCAAAGCTTTGAAAGCAGGCCTCCAGCATATCTACATTTCACTGATGAAAAGCATAAACTTTGGCATACTGGGTCTTCCATGGATCCAGGTGGTCTGTCAACAAAAGCAGTGTGTAGGGAAGGGTTACAGTCATGATTATATTTCATGAGGCATAAAATCAGAAAGTTTTGGCCCTTGTCTTATGTAGCTTTACTTTGCTTTAATAACCTATTAAAAAGCTGCTGTTCATTCATTCATCTCAACTTATTTGTAACCCAAAATATAACACCTTAGATAAAATAATTCAATAATTTTATTATTGCCTACATATCATAGTAACTAGGTTTGTCAATGACACTTGAGTGATGAGGTCTATGCTTCCTCCCCTGGAATCTGGGCAGAGACCTGTGACTGGTCCAGTGAAAAGAAGTGATACCATGAAGCTAGAGATTTCTAGGCTTTTTCATAAAAATGATTCAGCTTTTGGCCTGCTCTGTTTCTTCAGACATAAACCTTTGGAAACTTGAATGCCATGAAAATCTGGCCACCCTACAGATGCCATCTTAGAGAGATCATGTGAAGAAACAACAAAGATAGAGAGAGTTGCAGGATGAGCTCCATCGATTTGTGCCTTGTGTCATGTAAGGAAAGACATGAGGACCCCAATCACAGTCATCATTTGACAGTGACTGCATGGGCATCCTCCAACTAGAACCACCCAGCTGAACCTCTCCTGAATTGCTAACTCATGGACATCATGACAGGTAATAGGTTTTTGCCTTTGTTTTAAGCCACTGTGCTTTTGAACAATTTGTTACACAGCTATAATAACCAAAACATGTACCAATTACTACAGAAAAAAATGGAAAAATAAGACTCTCAAGACTTCTGAAAGTTATCCCTCCACCTGCGTTAGACGCTCCTTTTAATGTAAATTTTAAATTTTAAGTTACATTTAAATTAAATGTAGTGTATTTTTTAAAGCACTTGCTTATTAAAACACATATTTATGGATTCCTTCCCAGATTAAAGGAATCAGCATCTTTTGTTCTGAAACCCCTGGAATTAGTTCTCTCGCTCTCTCTCTCTATATATATATACACAATATTTGTATTAATGCTTTTGAGTAGCCTCTCTAAAAATGATGGAATTTAGGAGATCTTGCAGCCTGAGAAAAACTCCAAATTAAGGAAGGCAGCAGCCATTGCAGAAAGATCACAGATTTGGAATCAGACAAAGCTAAGTCCCACTTCACTGACTCCACTACCCACTTGTAAGGATACACTTTAACTGTCCTGATCTCAGGTTGTCTAGAACATGGGGATGATTTCTACCTACCTTGTATCAGGGTTGCAAGGATGAACTACATTGAGCAGCGTATAAAGAGAGCCTCTTTCCTCAGTTAACACTAATTCTTTCCATTTCTTGCCATAGCTGTAATAGTCTAAATAGTATGTAACAAATATTCAGGATCACACAACTAGCCAAATTTAAGATAAAAGAGATTTATTTATTAGAGTTCAATATATTAAAGAATGTAGATTTTATTTTTCAGGATCATCTTTATTTTTTTAACATCTTTATTAGAGTATAATTGCTTTACAATGGTGTGTTAGTTTCTGCTGTATAACAAGTGAATCAGCTATACATATATCCCCATATCCCTTCCTCTTGCATCTCCCTCCCTCCCTCCCTATCCCACCCCTGTAGGTGGTCACAAAGCACCAAGCTGATCTCCCTGTGCTATGCGGCTGCTTCCTACTAGCTATCTATTTTACATTTGGTAGTGTATATATGTCCATGCCACTCTCTCACTTCATCCCAGCTTACCCTTCCCCCTCCCCATGACCTCAAGTCCATTCTCTACATCTGCGTCTTTATGCTAACACATATATATGGAATCTAAAAAAAAAAAAAAAAAAAAAAACAGGTTCTGATGAAACTAGGGGCAGGAGAGTCAGTTTTTTATTAAAGGTTTCTTTACGAAGGTTCCCCAAACTTCCATCCCTCAATTTGTCTGCCTTTGTTTGCTTATTTCCATACAGCTAACACCAGATATTATTTTTTTACACTTTATGTATAGTTTCAAGGTTTACAGAGAGATAATCGGGTACAATTTGATCCTCAAAAAAAAAAAAATTACAAAAGTAAAATGCAATCCTGAAACTTAAATAATTTTTGAAGGTTTTATTTTTTTCACTCATCACGGAATCAATATGTTTATTCTTGATTAAATTTTAAAATGTGATTGTAAGAATATAAAAAGATAAATTGAACAAATTAAGATCACATGTCAGTGTATATTACTTGATGATATTGACTTTCTTTGAAAATTTCCAAGAAAAGTTTCCTCAACCAAAATATATTTGAAAACTTCTCAGATTTACCATTGAAATAATGTCAAATATATCAACAATATTGTCAGCAATGAATATCAGAACATAGATGATATGCAAATATTGAAATCTTGGCATATACATATCTGATTGAGACATTATTATTTACCCTGCACTCCTGTGTTACCATATGCCCTCGGGTTCTACTTAATAAACTTTCCTGAAACCATAAACATTTTTTTTTGCTGCAGAATTTACTGGCAATTGACAGTCTTCAGAAGGAGGAGTGACATTAGTTGGACCATAAGGCCAGAAAATATAGGCCATCAGTCTGGAATCTGGAACATTTGTGGAACAGAGGCAATTTCCAGGAGTAGCCCTGATATGGAAAAAAATGCGTGGCTGTTTAGGTGTGCTTTCATACTTGGACCACAGGAAATTCTTCATAGATCCCATGGATGCTATTCTGTAAGAGCTAGTCCTACAAATATGGGCAAGAAGCCAGGAGGGCTACCATGACCCTTATGTTAACGTAAGACAGAGCTTAGTATCTAAAGCTATTACTAGCCATACATATTTATTCTTCTTATTTCCTCAGAACCAGGCATTTCAGTGAAAACTGTGTCTTGGATGTACTCTCATTCATCACATTAAAATTTTTTTAATAGCTTTAGGATACAACTTTTCCAGAAAGACTGTCTTTACAACATGTGACCCCACAAGTCTAGACCCCAGGGGGATAAAGTCCGGAGATGTACTTAAGTAGCACTTTGAGCCCAAAGAGACTTGGCACATTAAACTAATAAAAAATGACTGTAAAACCATCTGTAAACATGAAGTGTCATAAAAATGCTTATTAATAAGCATTTTTTTTCAATTTATATTTATTTTTATTCCAAGATGCCTCTTAAAAAATGCATTATGGTTTATTGTGTATAATGTCTTTCAAACAAATTATATTCAAGGCATTTTAGAGAGTTAAATACACGTCAGTATGTGGCATAAATTATAGAAGGACACTTTGAATGGTAAATGAATTAGTGCATTCAGTCATAAGGCCAGAGAGAAATGGGTTGTGTAAGCGTCTGGTTTGAAATATCTAGACTCCCTGGAACCAACACTTCAAATCCCAGCAGACCAGCTCTGTCCTTCATCCTTCTGAGATGAGTCCATTCAGTTTACAGTCTGCTAGTTTTCTGAATGATTCCTTGGAACAGTAGGCATGTCTGCTCTGTGTGATCATTTTACAGAGTCAGTGCAAGGAAAAAAAAATTCATGAGAATTTAAACAGAACTAAGATATCATTTTATGTGGGCAATATTCTAGTGGTGAAGAGAGGCTGACTTAGAACATAGCAGGAGTGAGGGATGGAAAAGAATATTCAACGTTTTAAAAGAGAAAAAAGAAGTTAGTATCTGACTGATTGCTACTACTGACCCCTAGAACTATTAAGTATAGGGAAATGGATTCCAATATAATGATAGACTTTACAGCAGCATGGAATTGACCTACACTACATAGTTGATATTTTGGATTGCCTTATGTTTTTTTATGAAACATTAATCTGAATCTGTAATGAAAAGTATTTATTATCTGGACAAAACTTACAAGACTTTAAGTATGAGGCAGAAGAATAGGGCCCTATAATGTAATAAAAATAACACAAGTCACATTTGAATGTAGCCTTTCTAAAGACATGAGCATGGTGCTTCTAAGTGGTGATTTTCAAGATTCCCCTGTCTCCAAAAACTCTGCCAAGTCTCAGGCATATGATTATAAAAAAACGGCATTCAAATAATCTAATACAGGGGGCATTAATCTTTCCCATATAATGACTTGTGTTGGATTTTCCCAGTTTCCTATTAGGGTTATGAGGATGCTTATAGCATAAATTAAAACTGGGAATGGACATGGTACCAGGTTGTTCCTCTTCCACTTTGAGACACTCCACAAGTCCTGGTGGTAAATAAAAAGCCAGGATAATCTAGATGTATCTTCAAATTTCACCAGTAGATTTTGGCTGACCAGTGATTGTAATCAGCTGTTTAAGAAAAACTTATTTTTCTTAAAACTAGTATTTGATATTTTACTTTTCAAAGACACTTCCGTAAATCTACTCTTTTAACCTTCCACTGTTTCGGAATCCCTGCTATTACCTTTGCAAAGGCCATAAAAACAATCCATAGTACTGATGAGGTGCCATACAGACAAGCTGGAAAAACTATCAACTTGTCCTGAGAAGGATAAATTAACAGAAATAAAATAGAAGCATGAGACCAACCTCTGGACTTTTATTAAATACCTCTTCACTATAATGTAGGTATATGTATAGCAATCCTGAAGCAAGGTAACAATTGCTGTCTACGTCTGTATGAATAAAGAAGAATCATATTATCAAGGCAATAGATAAATTTCTGCCCTTATTTTAATTTTTTCACTTAGATAACCCTTGCTCTTAGTTTTAGACCCAAAGTTCTCTATCAGGAAGGTTTGCCCAACTCACTTCTTTGGCTTAGATCCCTTCATATGGCTCTCACAGCATCCATATGTCCGTCACATATCTCATGTAAGGCCTAGCAGTCATTATCATCTCTCTGTCTTTATCCTCTACTTTGTATCCTCAGTCTGCTGTGAACTAAGGGTAATACTCTCCAATAAAAGGAGTTAAATATTTTAATAAATAAATAAGGGAATAAATAAATCTCTTTCAAGATTGCCCCCAAATTTCTCCCTTTCCCTGATGTGCACATCCTGTATAATCTTCTGCCTTTGAGTATAAATATGAAGGGATATCACTCCTGTGATTAAGTTATTAATCAGTTAGTTTTGAGCCAATCAAAAGGAAGATTACCCAGGTGGGCCTGACCTAATCAGATGAGCCTTAAATTAAAAGGGACTTGGCCCTTCCTGAGTCAGAGAGATTGGAAGCGTGAGAAGGACTGTGGAGGGGACCATGGAGCAAGGACCTGAAAGAGGTCTCTGTGAGTTGTGATTGGTCCTCAGCTAACAGTTAGCAAGACAATGGAACTTCAGTCCTACAGCTGCAAGGAAGTTAATTCTGTCAAAAACCTGAGAGAACTTGGAAGTGAATCCTTTCCTCCTCAAGCTTCCAAATGGGAGTATAGGAGGCCAATCAATACCTTGATTTCAGCCTGTGAAACCCTGAGCAGAGGATTCTACTAAAACGTGCTGACCCATGGAAACTGTGAGGTAAAATTTTTGTTGTCTTATACTACCGAGCTTGTGGTAATATTTTATACTACCATAGGTAAACTAATACAGAGACTTTTCTTACTAAAACTTGCAAACATTCCCCAACACTGTGGTCCTACCCAGCTCTCTTTTCTATTTTATTTTTTATCATGCTTATCAATGCCTATCTTAATACAAAATTTATGTATCTGTTTTGTTTATTTTCTGTTTATCTCCTTCACCATGGAAGTTCCATGTGGGTAAGGATTTTTTTATTGTTATGATTCATTTATTTTTATAACCCTGGTAACCTCAAATATGGCATAGCATATGACAGCAGTCTATATTTGTAGAATAATACATGCATGCATGAAGGAATAAATAAATTTTAAAAATATTTAACATGTCTACCACTTGTGTTGGAGGCTAGAATATACATTAGAACTAAATAAACAAGTAAAAAAATAAACCACTATACTTAACAATACAAATCAGCCTAATACCTTAAAAGCTCTGATTGGATTCAAGGAAGAAGACTAGATCAAATCCCATAGAAATATGTAGTTACTGACAACTTGTTACTGATTAGATATACCATGTAGGAATTTCATTTGATCTGTGATTACTGATTTGCATTTTTAACTTGAATCACAAATAATGTAAATAACTAGTAATTTGAATTTTTAACTTTTGCTACCTTTCTCTTAACTATTCATTTGATTACTAAGTTCATTTAAGCTATAGATTTCCCAGCCAGGTGGGCAAAATAAAGGACATTTTTTTAAATCCAAATTGCCGAAGTGATACAGAGCTAAGATATAGCAGAGATAGGAGCTTCAACAATTGGTATGTCTGCTGAATATTTCATTAATGTAAAAGAACAGTTTCTAATTTTTGTAAAATTTTAAAATATAAAGAGCTCAATTATGAGAATTGCTATTATGCATCTAGTGTTAGTCGAAGTAACTGGTCTATGAAATAGAAGTGATTGATAACATGGAAAAATAAATACCATTTCAGACTTTATAGCCAGACAAATATTACTGCTGAGTTAAAGGAGTATTCTATAGTATCGTAGGATAATTTTTAAGAATGTCAAGGAAAGATAGATACTGTCCCATAACTGGTATGTTAGGCAAGAAGATATATCAACAGTTTGGTAGGTCCTCACATTTAGAGTTTCAAATGAACTTGAAAAGTTCAATTTGATTAGAGAATAGCTAAAATAATAAATGTTTCTTCTTAGCAGATTTTTATCTTCAGCTTAGATTTTTGAATGTGTGTTCACAACATAGACTAGTGGGCATGAAATTAAAGACAAATATTAAAGAGGTATATGATTTTTTAAAAATACCAGAAGACCACCACAAAGAACAATAAAAAGGAATTCACTGGTAATTTAGAGAATGAAGACATACAAGGAAGACACAGACACAAGTTTGGGAGCAACAGAATAATCTTCCTGGATTACACACACACACACACACACACACACACACACACACACACACACACACACACAGAGTAGTTATATGTCAATTATATCTCAGTATTAAGCTGGAGACAAAGAAAAAAAAAGTAGACATTTTGAACTCACAAATTTTTTTTCTGTCTACTCTGCCAAGGAGAATGTTCCAGAGATTTTTAAAAGGTAAACAAATATTAATGGAAAGAACTTGAAGCCCTAGATATGTCAGAAGTATGAGAGAATTTGCTATTCTAAAGTATTCACAACTCCATGCTCAGAAGAATTTCATTCCAGCCTACTGAAAGGACCATTCAATGAGATTTCTGAACTACTTCTCACATGCTTTAAAGTCAACTATGTATTTTCTAGATCAGCCAGAGAACAAGTTATTTTCTAAATATTTAAAGAAGAGGAAGTAGAGTAAAGCATGAGACAGTATGACTCATTAGTAGAACTATATATAATTCTCTGTGGTGTGGCAGGCACAATTTTAAGAGGACATCAAATGACACATACCCCATATAATTCCTTCCTCTTGAGGATGGGCAGGATCTATGACCCACTTTTATGGAATGCAACAAAAGTGATGGGATATCACTCCCATGATTGTGTAGCATTATACAGCAAAAGTGAGGGATTCTGCAGATGAAATTACAGTCCCTAATTAGTTGATTTTTAATTAATTAAAAGGGAGATTATTCTGGGTGGTCCTGGTCTAATCAGGTGAGCCCTTTAAAAACCCACTAGAACATCCCTGAAGTCAAAGATTCAAAGTATCAGAGACTCTCTCACCTGATATCCTTGAAAAAACAAGCTGCTATAAATTATATGGTCACAAGAAAATGAATTATGTCTACAATCGAAAGGAGTTTGTATGCACATCCTTCCCTAATCAATTCTTCAGTTGAGAATGCATCCCATCCAACACCTTGATTTTAGATGTGTGAGACTCTGAACACAGAACCTAGGTAAGATGTGCCCAGACTTCTGACCAACAGAAACTGAGATAATAAATGGATGAAGTTTTAAGCCACTCAATTTACAGCAATTTGGTACACAGCAAAAAAAAAAAAAAAACTAACATAATGGATACTGTAGATTGTTTGTAAAAATTGCCCCAATTAATCTCCTTCCTATTTTCACACCCTTTGCACTGACTGACTAGCCTTCTATTAAGAGTTTATTTTCCACTCTGAGTCTGATCTGCATTGTGACTCAATTTAATCAATGGAACGAGGCAGATGAAATGTTTTGTCATTTTGAAGTATCCTGTTTTCTTCTTATGATCTTTGCTCCAGTTGTGAGAGCAAGTCTGAGATAAACTATGGAGGATGAGTGATCGCATGGAACAGAGCTTAACTGTTTCAGTTGAGGACAGCCTAGACCAGCCTAAACACAGCTATCTGTAACATATGTAAGAAAGCCTAGCCAAGATGAGCAGATCTGCTTAAATGACCAAGAACTAAAAATGTCTAGTGAAATTCACTTGAATAGAAGCTCCAGTATTTGTTTGTATAATATAGCTGACAAAAAACTGAATGAGCTTAGGCAGGCATAACAGCAGTGCATGGTCTAAAACAAGGGAAATTAATATTTCTTACTTGCTTTTAGGACTCTTAGTTGAAATAGAGTGTTCTATCTGAGAACTGCTGCTAATGTGCGGGCATTGATGAAATTGTTTTCCTCAAAAGGAGTTTATATAATAATAAGAATTTGAAAGCTATCAATATTTCACATTCATATAAAAATAGATTTTTTAAAAGACTTAAAGAAAAAATATAGATGATGAAACTACATCACATTGGAGGCTATATTATGCATAAGAAATCTTCAGTATTTTTGGTGGGGCTAAAGGCCAAATACTTCTAACTTATAAATGAAAATTCCAATAAGAAAGAGGTTGGTTCAGTTGAAGGAGTAATGTTCTGAAACTTAGAGCATAAAAAACAAAACCAAAAAGAAAAAACAAATAAACAAAAAAACCCAACAATCCTCATAAACCAGTGCTTTTCCAGTAGCTAGAAATTGCTTAAGCCTGGGATTACTGTTTCTCATCCCATCACTGGAGCTGGGATCTGGGATTACTGGCCCCATGCCATTGGGAGAATTGATGCACTGGACAGATGGTAGGACTAGATGACTTCTAATATTACTTCCAAATTTAAGAATGTTTATTAGTTTGTATCTTGGAGCTTGATTTTAATTATATTTACATAATCCCTCATAATTTACTTTTGCATTTTCTAAACTCTTACTCTTTTAGATATTTCCATTAAAATTTGTATAGTAGAAGCTTGGAAAATGATTTCAATATGGAATATATCATGAGATGTAATAGTACCATCAGGTCTGGCCATTATAGTTTTCTGTACAGCATATACAAAAAACCCCCCAATATTCAGAATAGTTACTTATTTTAGAATACAATTTTCTTTTGTCTTTTTAAAATTCAAATACATATATCAAAACACACGTATTTTTAAAGAACAACACAAAGAACAGCAACATGCATTCAGATTACATTTTAAGTAGAATAAACAGATCATGAATATTTATGTATTTGGAAAGACTTGTATTCCGCACGTTGTATGGCCAACCAAATAATTATGCAAAGATAGTTTCACTTAAAATTACAAATGCCATATTTTAGTTTGTGCTCAACAGTTTATTATGTATATTGATAATGGAGGGAAATGGCTTCTATTTAAAAACAATACATTTAAGTTGGAAAAATGCCATTACAGCATATTTTAAAACGTTAAAATGTCTGGAATTGCGTTACCTTAAGAGCTAACAAAGGTCCCAATGCTGACTGATGTTTAAAAACTAGACATTATTTCCTCTGTTGAAGAGAATATATTTCTAAGATTTAGTCTGATAAGTTCTTATGCTCTGAGTTATGCATTTATTGTGTTTAGCTTGTTCAGTTTGATCTGTACATACAAGAGCAACTCCAAATAAAGGTTATTATGGGTTAGGAGCAAAGTGACATATCTCTAATAGGAAATTATATGAATGGTGATTTAGTTCTTTTATCCTTTTCCATGACAGATCATGTAATTAATCTTAAAAAAAAAGAATTTGTGATCATAATCTCTACATAATATTCTGCTAGACATTTGGGATGTAAAAAGTATGATACCAGAAGGGGATAAAGAGCATGCCTACAAAATATATAGGTTATAATAAAAAGAACAGAAATATTTTACTAAAAGACAGGATGGTAAGTAAGATGCTAATATCCTCACATTCTGTTAAATAGAAAAAATATGGGCTTAGGAATCAGACATCATTTCAAATTCAGGGTGAACTACTTTTTAGCTCTGTGTCCTTGCACAAATATTTTGACGGCTTCAAACCTGTTTCTCTGTTTATAAAATGTACAGTGTAAAGCATTTGTTACATAAGAAAAGTTTTTTATGTGCTAGTTTCCACACTTTCTTCCCTTTCTCCTCCTCTCATTGAGTCATCCTAGCCCAAGCCAGTGTACCACTACACATTTGGCACCTGGAATTCATGTCCACTTTTTAATCACTATTAAAACTGAAAACACCCATTCTGTATTTGCTGTGGAAATGTATTTTCCTCTCCTCACTTAAGTCTAGAGGCAATGTTTTAAACAGTATTTTTACAATAAATATATTGTATATTTATGGAAACCTTTAGATAGGATTGAAAATAATTTTTACTTTCTTAGTAGAAAAAAAAATCTCAATAACTGACATTAATGTTAGAGGGAAAAAAGAACTTGAAGAACAATTTTTTTCCGAAGTATACTCTCCTGAAATATGGAGGTAGATTTCTTTTGCCTCATAGATTTAATCTTTATTCCAATTAAGTGTAGGCTTTAAGATTAGAAATGTACACAGTGATCATTTCGTCCAGTCCTCTGCTTTCAGACTGGTAATTCATTATTATGGCAATTCACAACTGACGCAACTGAGGTTAAATTGAAAAGAGAAGGGGGTTCCTATAAAAGGACTCGAATGGTATTTATCAAGCTACAATATAAAGTTGCACTAGGATGTTTCACTGTGCTTTGTATTTCCTATCTTCTCAGCAAACTTCTAACACCTTATTCAGAACTTCAGAGAACTTCTCCTGTTCTCTTATTCTGAAGAGTTTTCTATCTAGCAGTTAAAGATATAGATATAGGTTCTATACAGAGCAAGTTAAGTCATTAGACTTTCTCTGGCAGGAACTGACTAGCTATTTACCAATTCTGTCTCTCTCTTCCTGGAGAAGAAGTTAAACTACATAAATAAAATACATTTTCCAGCTTCTCTTGTGATTAGTTGTCAGTGTGACTGATTTCTAACCAATAGAAAGCAAGAAGTGATGGGTGCCAGTTCCCTGCTTCTTTAGAACAATTTCTCATGCTGGATCTTCTAGACTCTTTGGCCATTCTGGTAAACTGGAATGGAGAACACTGATGACTTTTGAAGTAACTTGTTACAGGTAGAAACACCAGATAAAAAAGAGTTTTAAGTGATTGCCACCTCTTTGGCAAGACCAGCATTGGACTCTTTCTTATATTAGGAAGAAAAAAAAATGTCTATTTTATTAAACAACTGAGATTTTGTGTTTTAACCATTTTGGTTGTTAACATTACTTTATCCTATCCATGAAGTTTAATACCTAAGACAAATGTTATGGGAAACACATACGCTTTGTTCTCCTATTGATTTAAAATATATTTGTTTTAGTTACCTAAGTATATATAATATGCATACATATGTGTTATATATACAGTTTTATATTTATTGTATATAATACATGCATGCATTATATATGTATTAATATTATTTTATATAATATATATATATTATTTACAGAAATTAAAGGGAAAAGATTGAACTACTGCACTGTAGATAAGGAGAACTAACACCAGAAAAGAGAGCATGCCAGATGTAAAGTCTTACAATTGAAGAGTATGGAGGTGAATATTGCATGAGAAAAAAGAAGTATTTGAAATATTGGAAAGAAGAGCCTCTCAGACATTTAATGTGATACCACAAGAAGCACTGTGTGGCATGGGGGAGAGTGGCAATCATTGATTGGTGCTATCAAAGTTATTTGTTCAACTGGACAAGGAGAGCATTTCCAACCTGAAGCATGAAATGAAGAAAAGTGTAAACGTGTATTGTCAAAATCGCTTCTAACTCCTGCCAGTAG
The DNA here is from genome assembly GCF_949987515.2 of Delphinus delphis. Lineage (NCBI taxonomy): Eukaryota > Metazoa > Chordata > Mammalia > Artiodactyla > Delphinidae > Delphinus > Delphinus delphis. Next base: position 19,584,453 of record NC_082699.1, read on the forward strand.
AAGCACTGGAAGTGGCTTGGTGTACAAATGTATTAGAATCAAGGATTTCTGAAATAAAGAATCAAAATGAGAGAGGTCTTGAATTAAGGCTATGAATGTGGAAAAATAGAGAGAAAAGAGAGGATTTGAAATATGCTATTAAAAGTATCAGCCAAAGATCAATGTTTTATTAAAAATGTATCCTGTGTGGTGCTAAAACCTTGAGAAATATTTGTTCATAAGAAAGACAGTGCCATTGAAATATTATCTGACCTTGTTAGTGCAATAAGAACTATTCCAGTCATTAATGTATCTTGACCTTGGCTTTTATATATTAAAATAACTAATTCTTATCCTTGAGGAAGTGTCTGGAAACTAAAACATACGGTTGTTTGCAAAACCATTATTACAGATGAAAATTCTCGGAGTTTTGTAACTGCAAATGAGTGTACAGTAGTCTTTTCACACAAAAATGATCAATGTGTTTCATTCTGGAAAAATAATCAGGTACATATGGACATATGAATAACAAACAAAGCAGCTATTTGTTAAGACCATTTGTCTTAGAGCTAGTTACCTTTGGAATCAATTGAGTTTCTGTACTAGTGGTCGTGATTTCTGGAATGATTTTGCTTTTTGTCTGAGAGCCTCAGTTTTCTGATATCCAAAGTGTGGATAAGACTGTCTCTCTCATAGAGCGACTGTGGAAAAAATGAACTAATATTTGTAACGTATTGGGTTTTATTAAGCCAGGTACAAATTAAGCTCTACTAAAATCATTTAAAGCCTTAGTGAACACTAACATTTTCATCTCTTCTCCTAGTGGAAATCTCAGACAGGGTTCTGTGTCTTTACCTGGATACACATATAAGTGTATATGTACACGCTTATATATTTTTGTATAAGGGTACACGTGTTTATACATGTATTTGTTCATATATACATATATGTTATGTAAGTTCTGTGTATATATACATATTTATGTGAAGAAAGAGCAAAAAAGACCTGGATTTTATGTTTACAGATATATAGTGAAATAAAGCAAATAGATACTAATAGTACAAGAATTTACAGAAGTAGACAATGGAGGCTAACTATTGCTGATAACAGCAACGTGAATATTTAAGCTTACACTAAACATTAATATTTCTGATTCTGAGAATTAAGGACTCTGAGTGCATATAAATTTGAAATATTCCAGTGATTAAAGGGTCATCTTTTCAATTATGTGTTTACTTTAATATGCAGATATATGATCAATTTAACAAAACCTTCTAAGGAAAAATTCCAAAAACTATAATTATAGTCAGATATGTATCATTAGCTTTGATATGGTTAAACTTCACTTAACATCCATTTCTTCAGGTGTAAAACAGATTAATAGTTTGCCCACAATATCTTCTAAGGCTGTCATAATTATGAAATAATGAAAATTATGATGAGATTAAAAATTGAAGATTAAAATGGTATAAAATAGATGATATTATTATCATTGTTGTGAAAGACATAATACCAAGAACACTGGTTCCATAAACTTGTATAACATTTTTGTCAATAAGGTCTTAAACAGAAAGCAGTAACCACAAATGAAAAAAGAGCAATGATGGTTAGATGTTTGTCTTTCAAAAGAACACTGGGAAAATTAGGAAAGATTACAAACAAAGGCATAAAAATAATACTTTAAGAGATGGAAAATGTATCTCATGAAGACAAGAGAAGGTAATTAAGATGGTTCTGTCCGTAAGATAGAAGAATAAAAATTGGTTTATCTTCAGCAAATAAAGGGGCTCTATCAAAAGTATGCCATTATTCTGCATGTTTTATTTTTAAAAAAATTGACAGAGAAGTTTTGGATGAATATAAGAAAGATCACCCATGACAAGGTCAATACTGGAGAGAAGAGCTATAAAAAGTAATACAAATTTATTTTATTGAGTGTATCTGTCTATCATCTATCTATCTATCTATCATCTATCTATCTTCTATATATGCTTTGGATTATCTGCTTGAAAATCAAGAACTAGACCAATTTATCCCTGGAATCCTCTCTAGTTCTATCATTTCCAGAATAAATAAATGCATTTGCTAATTTGTCTACATGTCAGTCCTTTTACTAAACCAACAAGACAAATAGCATTTAAATTTATCATTGCTAGTAACTTCTTACAGTTTTTTTAAGTATATAGACTGATTTTGTTTGTGGCTGATAAAATATCTGATTATTTCACTAGTTTTCCCTTATATTGTTTATAAGATTATGAAGTGAAATTAATTCACGCAGGGAAATATGTTCAAAATATAGGAACCTTACTATATTAGGACTATTTAAAATGAAAAGAGTGAAGATTATTATAAAATATAAGAAATATTATTCCAAACATTTGTTTACTTTCTTTGAAAGTGGGTAAGGAAATCAACAGAATCTGAAATATGGGCTAAAATAGCATATATTATGTATGGACTAGAAAGATAAAGTATCTAGCTCTGAAGTGATTTTTTAAAATAATATTTTCCATACTTGAAATTCTAAATTATCCAGTTCTGTCTTGATTGACTTAGAACAGTCAACAATCAACAGAAACAGAAAATTGTGTTAAGAGAACTAATTGATTTGTGGAATTTTCATTTCAGTAATGACCTTGAGCCTTTGCTTCCTGTAATGCCCTCAGATTATGTCATGGGGCTCTAGTAAAGATCTATCGTCAAATCAATTACAAAAAGCAATGAAACATCTGATCCTTCTCTTGAAATTAACTAGGGAAAGTAGGATAGCACACCTTCAAATGACACAATGAATTATTATGTTTTCAATGACCCAGGAAGGAAAGCACTAGTGATTGATGGGAAGTGATATTTAAATGAGAATTGTACATTTCTGGGATTAAACATGTAACAATGATCATGAAAATTAACAGAAACTTAAATCTGTTAAAATACTTTCTTTTTTTCATGTTAGCCATGGAAGTGTTTTCTTCTCACTATTCTCTGTATCCAAAACCACAATTCTGGGAAGGGACCTACATATTGAGGTTACTGCTGTACCATTTAAAAGTATGACGGTGAGTATAGCAGACTTCTCAATTTCATTTTCATTACTATATAAGAAAAATATGCAAAATGGACCATCATATGTTAACTGCTACAATTTGTTTCCCACTATGGCAATTCAACAAAATGAAGTTAGAAAAATATGGTCAAAGATGACAAATTTAATTATAGTAATTCATTTGACAAAATAAATATGAATATTATTTAGATAGTGGTTCTGTTCTGTAAACATAAAACTCATAAATAATAGATGCAACTGCCTCCTTCCAAAAAATTCCCCAATATTTCCTAATTGACTGATATTTTAGATAATTATTGTTTTTATATGGACCCTTGGAGTCTTTTAATTAGGTGATCTAGCACCTAGACTTATGTAAGTTTAATATAGAACGTTATTCTTAATTATCTTTGTAGCCAATACAAATTGCACTGTTTTTATTGCAAATGGTTATAAAATATTAAAAATTCAATCCAAATATTAAATTAAGGAATAATTTTCTTTGGATGCCATGTAAAATACAAGTGTTTATAATTCTCTTGCCTACATAAAAATCTATCCTTATGACTGCAATATGGTGGGTAAGCACGTGGGGACTTAGGAGTTCAGACCTTGCCCCACCCCTAATTTTGAAGTGTGTAGTCTTGGTTAATCTACTAATTTCCCAGCCTCAGTTTCTTCATATGTAAAATGGTATTGATGGTAGTCATTGTCGTATGATCTTTGTAAAGATGACATTAAGAAATGAATATAAAATGGTTAGTCAGAATTCAGAGGTAGTAAACAGTGTGAGCTATGATGATGGTCAGAGTCGATTATTAAGTATTCCTTTAATTATGTTAAATCCTTAAATGTTTCTATTCAATTAACTATAAAGACTTCAAACTGGCAATATAGTGTGTTTTATTTAATAATGCAAGGAGTTCAGCTTTCTTTTAAGTCGTGGTGAAGTCATTAATAGGCCTATCATAATATTTTATAAATTTTTGTGTAATACTTACTATGATATTATGACTTTATATTAAAGGGTGACAGTGAATTAATATAGCCATTTGATGTGTGTTGATAGTATAAATTACTGCATTATCTTTGTAAGGGAGGTAAACTATGTTCAGGAAACACATTCCTAAAGTACCAAATTTCCCATTTTTATACCTAATGGGATAAATGAGTTTTCTATTTCATTAACACAGACTCTTTAGTAATTAGTCACATTAAGTTGAGCACAGAAAATAATCTCAGTGTGCTCAGAATTTTGTCCCATTCACTTAATAGAACAGACATTTTTATCACCTTTGATTTCTGGGATTTCTTGGCTTTTAGCACTAGTATTATGGTATTCTCAGGATAGAAGCAGAAGTCTTAGATGAGAATAGACCGTCTTGCTAGCATCTTCCCCTTCCTGTCTTAAAAAAGACCCAGGCTGCCAAGGAACTCTTGATTCAGCCTTGCTTTGTACTCAGCCTAGTCCCTGCCTGTAACAACTGAAAGACGCTGGAGGGTATCATAAAGGACCCCGTGGAGTGTTTTTCTCTTCAGAGATCTTGAAGGAAAACATAGCTCTTATCTTTATAGTCTCACTGCGTTAGAGGTCAAAATAGGGGAAGAAAGCTCTTTAAATTCTCATGTGAAGAATCAGGGACATAGAAAAGTAAGAAGTGTCCTTACACAGAATCCTAGACATAAACACGAATCAACCATCAGTACTTGCAATTAGGCATTAAACTTTAAATGTCTCTCTAGTGTAGCAGTAATTATTATGAAACGTGTAAATATGGAGGGAAGAAGAGAGAAATGGTTACACATCTTCACCTTGTTTCAAAGAAAAGGAATTCTCACGGATGAACTGTTAAATGCCCAGCAACCTGTTTGGGCAAATCAGACACACACATACACAACCTGATAATAATAAAATATTTAGTTAAATGATATTTGAAGATAATAGTAGCAGAGCTATGCCAGTCAAAGCATAGCTAATTACTAGATGGATTCAAAGGTCCCACACCAGTACAGAAACTTTTCCTTTCTAGGTTTAGCCGAGAGGTCTATTTTGTAAGAAATAGGATTGGTGGATAACATTAATGGTAAAACTTTTGATGACTGCAAGTAGAAATGAGGTTAAATCCTTAATATATTGAAAATATATGAAAATGCATAAAAATGTTTCAGGTACTAAACAAAAGTCCCTCCTGCGTATACAACAAAATGAAAGGTGAAACAAAGCAGAATGAAAAGCAGTGGACCAAGTCAACATATTCTTTGGTATTTTGCTCTAACATTTCCGAGAGAAAACAGTAAAGGAGAACAAAGTTCTTGTGCTTCAGGTTACATGGGCCTGCACATAGGTAGTTGGAATAAACAGGGAACTAGAGAAATGTTGTCAAGGACTCTTGTACTCAGTGTGGATTTTGTGCTAGTGTAGACAGAGAGACTAAAAATTAAATAAAAAGTAAAAACATAATTTTGTGCTTAGTATTTAAAAACTCTGGTATCAGCAGATATTATAGAATAAGAATAATGTAAGGCACAGAATAAAATTAATAAAAATGAATAATAAATGGTAAAAAAGAGCTGGAAAGACCTTGTATGAGGGACTTCCCTAGTAGCACTGTGGTTAAGAATCTGCCTGCCAGTGCAGGGGACACAGGTTCAAGTCCTGGTCCGGGAAGATCCCACATGCCACGAAGCAACAAAGCCTGTGCACAACTACTGAGCCTGCGTGCTGCAACTACTGAAGCCCGTGTGCCTAGAGCCCATGCTCCACAACAAGAGAAGCCACCACAATGAGAAGCTCATACACCACAACAAAGAGTACACCCTGCTCGCTGCAACTAGAGAAAGCCTGTGCGCAGCAACGAAGACCCAATGCAGCCAAAAAAAAAAAAAAGACCTTGTATGAGAGACTGAGCAGACTCATCAACTTCCCTGTGAGGCAAGATGGTGTTGTGGAAAAAAGAGATCTGTTGCATATTATTTGTAGTTTATTATATTTGGAATTTGGCTTAAGTGATCTATAAACTCTACATAGTCTATTCCATTCTCTAAATTTAGCTATTCTCAATTTAGTATGTTGTATTCTTTATAAAGTCATAAAAGTTAAGGAACACTGCTGGATTCATTTAGTTTCTTGAATGATCTAAATAGTATAAACATATTTTAGAGCAGTATCTTGGTGCAGCCAGTTCTGTCACTGAGATATTTAGGCAAACCTACACTTCACTGTCACTGGTAAAAATATTGTGTGGAAGAAACAAACCAGTATGCACATAAGGATGATAAGTTAATAACTAGGCAAATCCAAGACCTGGGTTCACTACATATATTAGTTTTCCTTTGATGAATAATAAATTTGTGGCTCAAAACAACATACGTTTATTATCCCAGTTTCCATGGGTGCAGAGACCACAGATGGTTTGGCTAACTTCTCCATTCCGGGTCTAATTGGGCTGAAATCTAGGTGTTTAGCCAAGGCTGCAGTTCTCATTTGAGGCTTGGGGGTCCTCTTTCAAGTTACTGTTGTTGGTAGAATGCAGTTCTTAGCAACTGTAGGACAAGGGCTGTTGGCCCCTAGAGGCCACCCACATTTTCTTGCCACATGTTCTTCTCTACAACACAGCAGTTTGCTTGTTCAAAGCCAAGAGGTGAGCATCTCAGTTACTTGAAATCTTCACTCAGGCAAGGGTTGAACTCTGTTTTAAAGGGCTTACGTGATTAGGTCAGGCTCACTCAGGAAAATCTCCTTTCTGATGAACTTAAAGGCAACTGGATTAGAGACCTTAACTACATCCCTGAAATTCCTTCACCTTTAGCATCATAACATAACCGAATCATGGCAGTGAAATCCCACCACATTCACAAGTCTTGCCCATAGCTAAGGGCAGGAATCTTGGGGATCATCTTAGAATTCTGCTACCACATTACAATACTGATGTAATATGCGTTGATGTACAGCGGGATTACAGACAGTTCTGGTCTCTTGTACTTATTTCCCTTCATTTCTATAGAGGTTATGATAATAGTTCCGTTTCATAAGATTGCAAGGATGAAGTGAAGTAATAATTGCAAAGGGCTTGCAATAGAGCTTGAACCTAGTAAGTGCTACATAAATATTGTTAAAAAAAATGGAATACTTAAAATAGTTACTGGCACATACTAAATATTCAAGAATGTTAGCTGCTATTATCTTTTTAAAATTATTATTAATTCTTGAAATGTAATGTTTAGTCAGAAACAGTGAGTGGTGTTTGGCTTGTCTTTTATAGTTGTGGTACAAGAGATAAAAATATGTATTATGGGGCTTCCCTGGTGGCGCAGTGGTTGAGAGTTCGCCTGCCGATGCAGGGGACACGGGTTCGTGCCCCGGTCCGAGAAGATCCCACATGCCACGCAGCGGCTGGGCCCGTGAGCCATGGCAACTGAGCCTGCACGTCCAGTGCCTGTGCTCCGCAATGGGAGAGGCCACAACAGTGAGAGGCCTGCGTACAGCAAAAAAAAAAAAAAAAATTTATATATATATAATGCATTTACCTTCATATTAATACAGTGATTTATACAAATAAGGTATTTGAAATGCATACTATCTCATATATATTTTAAATTGCATACTATCTCAATAACAACATGATAATTAGGAATGGTATGTTTGAAGAACTGATTAATTTCGGATAATGATTTTCCAGTACACAAGAGACATGTGCAGTTTTTAGTATAATTAGACTTTGAATGCCAAAGTTGTGATCAATAAGAGTTAAAAGACAATTTGCAAATGCTTTACTTATGGAATTTATACAATCATTTTTTTTAAAGAAAAGTCAAACCCCATTGTTAAAAATATATCTAATGGGATTATTTGCTAATGTCGCCATTATCTTAACTTCAATCAGTGTTTTACAAGAAAAGAGGATTATCAATAATTCTTTCAGCAAAATAAAAATTTTTAGTTTTAATTTAACATGTCAATTTAATTAATAGTCAACAAAATGGCATTCTAAATTTCCTTCAGATGGCAATTCAATGACATCTATTGATTTTGTATTATTGGATTGAATATTGTCATCATTATTTCTGTGTGGCATGCTTTGGGCAGGATTTGAATTATGCCACATCACACAACATTTTCTTTTTTGTGTGATGCATGTGTATGAATTGTCTCAAATGCTATAAAATTTCATACTGCTATGATAAGAAAATCTCTCAATGTATAGTATATAATATTACATGTATTTATATATATGTGTGTGTATACAAAATATTTCTCTAGCACAGTCAATAGTTATTAAATTAATTCTTCATTCATTCAGCCTTTACAGATCACCTCTCATCAAGCACTCTGCAGAGCATAATAAAGCTCTTATATGTGATAAAGATGAAAAGGACCTAGGAGTGTGACATTCAGAGCAGTCTTAAATGTCATACTAAAGAGTATGCACATCATCCTTTAGGGAATAGAAAGATTTGACATCTCCACATGGCCATCAAATATCTTGGAATAATTTGTGATTTCTTTCTTTTCCTTACATACCACAACCCTAATCGTGTTGGTTTTACCTTGAAGATATATCCAGAATCTGCCCCATTTATCACTGTGACAACCCAAATACAAGCCACCATCTCCTCCTACCTGGGCTGACCATCTTCAATCAGTTTCCTGCTTCTGCCTCTGCCCGCTTCCTGTCTGCTTTCCACAGAGGAGCCAAAAGGATCCTGAAAACTTAAATCAAATCACAGCATTCCTTTTCCTAAAACCCTCCAATGGCTTCCCATCTCACACTAGTGTAAAACACAAAGTCCTGACAATTGTCTACAAGGATCTGATGATACGGCTATTCACTACATTTCTGGGTTCATCTCCAGCATGTGTTTGCCTGTCACTCCCCAATGTTTCAACCACATAGAACTCCTCGTGTCCTTAAACACATGAAGGACACTATCATCTCAGGACTTTCATTTGTTCTTCTGCCTTCTTGGTATTATTCCTTCCTTTAGGTCTGTTAAATGCAACCTTGTTAGATAGGACTTCTCTGAACACATTCTATGAAATAGGATCTCTCCCTCTCTTCTTTATCATCAATTGACATGCATTTGTTTATCTGTTTGTTTTCTCCCTCACAGCTCTGAACCATTACCCTCATGGAGCAGACACTGTGTTTTGTTCCTTGACATACCTCAAACCAGAAAATAGTATCCTGATACTTAGAAGGTGATCAAGTTTTATTCAATTTTATTAAAACTTAAAAAAAAATTGTCTGGCAGTAATATTAGAATTCTATTCTCTTCAAGCAAAAAGGTTGTTTAGCTCATGCTTTTTCTCAGATTCTGGTAGCATTTTTCACTATTTTTACATTTGTGTATGTGTGTCATAATCATTTTTATTGGAGCTAACCTCTGGAAGAAAATCTCTCAATTTGGGAAAATTTCAGTCTAAAATATAAGAGAAATTAAACTAAATTTTGATTCTTTTTGATTTGTACTTCCTATATTTCATATTGTTTTCTCCACCTTATTCTTGCTTCTTGCACTAGGGCTTCTCTTTTTCATTTCCCATATTGAACCACTAAATGAAAATGCATACGTTCTCTGGTTAAAGTTTATAAAGTGAAGGTACTTTTACCTTTCATCACTACTCCTAAAAAGGGAAGGAAAAAAGAGTAAATATTAGACAAAAGAAAACCTATATCACAATAAAACAAGAAAATGCCAGAAGGTGTAATTAGGAAGGCATCTGTGAAGTCTGGTCTTGGTTGCTGTAGAAGGCTATAGCCTTCTTAGAATTCCTGCAGTTTATAGATTTCTCTGAATTTGAAAGGCTTTCTCAAGGATCTCTTAAGAGAAGATAGTGTCTAGAGGTCTGGCATTTCAGAAAAAGCAAATATCTCTGTAGAGAACCAGTTTAACTTTGAAGAAAGTAAAGGAAGATAAAGATAATATTGGAAACAAGTTAACCTTATATTATTTCTGTCTACAACCTACTCTTTTGGCTAAAAATGAGGAAATAGGAAGGTAGTGATCCATGGCAAGATGAAGAGTCTTTGCTATCATAAACACTTACATGACAGAATGGAGGGGAGGTACATCTGTCAGGGTAAAATGAAATTGCATGCGTAATGAAAGTTCAAGAAAAACGAAATGGCTAGAAGCTGTAAGCTGTTCATCTCAGTACTCTTCTTCAGAAAAACTATATATAAGTATATTAGCTTTCCATCGCTGTCATAATAAATGACCATAAGCTTAGAAGCCAAGTATTGCTAGAACAACAACAAAAAATTATCTCATAATTTCTATAGGTCAGAATTCTGGGTGTGTTTGGTAGGCTCTCTGAATAGGGTCTCACAAGGTTGAAATCAAGATGTTGGCAGAGATACATTCTGTAATGTATATAATTGGACAAATCTACTTCCAAGTTAATTTAGGTTTTTGGCTGAATTCAGTTCCTTGCATTTGTAGGACTGTCATCCTTGTTTCCTTGCCAGCTGTAAGCCAGGGTCTTGTCTTTACTTCTGGAAGTTGCCTGTATTCTTTCTCATGCTTTCCATCTGCCCCACTGTAGCAATAGCAGATGGAGATCCTCTCACATTTCAAATCTCTCAGACTTCTGCTGCATCTCTCTGACTCAGCTGAAGAAAGTTCTCTGCCTTTAAGGACTTATATGGTTACATTGGGTTCACATGCATAATTCATAATAACATCCCTATTTTAATGTCAGTAACCTTACATCTGCAAAGTTCCTTTTACCATGTAATGTAACACATTTACAGGTTTCAGAGCATAGGGGATGGTCATTTATGGGTGACCATTCTGTTTACCACAATAAGAATTATTAACATAGCAGTAATATACTTATAAACAGAATGTAAAGTCAAAGAAACACAAGCTTAAAGCAGAGAAGGAAGATAAGTTGAACACAAGAAGAATCACCCAAGGAAATGGGTCAAGAGTTCTGAAAACAAAAGTTCTTCATTGTTTTAAAGAAGTGATGTTGAGAGTTCCCTGGTGGTCTAGTGGTTAGGATTTGTCACTTTCACTGCTTTGGCCTGATTTCAATCCCTGGTCAGGGAACTGAGATCCCATAAACTGCACAGCCCAGCTAAAAAATAAATAAATAAATAAAACTAAAAAAAAAAAAAGGTGTAAATAATGATCTCCCTTTAAAAAAGAAAAACAAGCAAACAAACAGGATACATGGATTGAAAGATGATGTCATAAGACAATAAGTAAGTTGAAAAGAGATTTTATAGAGCTTAGCAAAAGAATTGAAGAAAAAGTAAAATACTGCAAAGATGAAAGTTATATGTTAAGTGAAAAAAAAAAAACAACTATGGACAATCCTGAAAACATAAAAGAAGCATCAAGAAAAGAACTGAGATAATTACTCAAAATGAAACAAATAGAAAATTTTAAATAATTTTAGAAAATATATGTATATAAAAGAGATGGAAAAGTTAAATATAGGTAGACATAATTAGATGTTTGGGAGATAAGAGAAAATTGAAAAATATTTATAAATACAGCAGAAGAAAACTTTTTTTGAAAGGATCTTTAAATAGACCAAGGCAAAACCAACTTCAGAAGAAATTGAAAATGTTATAAATTGGATGGATTAAATGAGTTGAGATAAAGGAAAAGGTGGAAGGAGGACTAATAGATTGTCAAATAATTGTGCTAACCTCCTCACATCTCATCTTTCATAGCAGGTGGTCAGTAGGACCTAAAATTAAAACATTTAACTTTAAAAATAATGACTCTAAACTTAATAGTTTCCATAACCATTTTATCTTAAACTTAAAGGAAATAAGAGACATTTGAAAATAATCTCTAGAGTAGTTAACAATGATAAGAATTCCTATTTGAATTTCAGGGAGGAAGAGGAATTTAGTGTTAGTTAAATTTATTTTTCTCAGATAAATTCAGGTAAAATTTAATTTTTAAATTCATTTGTATATAACTGTACCTATTATCTACCTAACCATTTAGTCATCTTCAATCTACCTACCTGGTCATCCCTTCTATCCAAATACATTGACAAGAAGTGCCCTTTTACTGGTAATGTCTCCATCTAAGGATGGATCACGTCTGGTGTGGTGACCAAGATGAAGATACAGCAGACAAATGTCATCCACCAAGACTGCCTCCACTACGTCCGAAAGTAGAACTGCTTCAAGAAGCGTCACAAGAACATATCTGTGACCTTTCCCCCAGCTTCAAGGATGTCCAGATTGATGACGTTGTCACAGTGGGCTTGTGCCAGCCCCTGAGCAAGATGGTGCACTTCAATGCGCTCAAGATCACTAAGGCTGTTAGTACCAAGAATCAGTCCCAGAAGTTCTGAGACTGAACCCTCATCCACTGCCACAAACAAAATAAAGTTATTTTCCCAGTCAAGAAAATAATAGAAAGGAAAAAAATTTTTTAAAGGCAAACTGTGTAATCTATTCGGGGTACAATAAAACTCTTGAGTGTCTCCCAGAATGTGTATCCAAAAATCACTGGGGACTACAATAGCATATATCTGAGACTGTAGGCTCTATTTCCGCTTCTGGACTGGACCAGTTGCATTAACGGGAACTCTTCCCTAGAAGAATGACTCACAGGCTGACTCTAAGAGAGTTACAGGCAATCAGGATGTGGCAAGAGTAGACAGTTTTGTCTAGACTTCCTTATATTTATTTAGTACATATTGCTTCTGTTATAGAATACATTGCTTAAGGTGCCCAAAAGTTGCCTGATATCTGTGCCCGGTGAGACTGGGAGTTTGACTTTCTCCAATACGTCATCATCATAATAGTCTCTTGAGCCTTCTCTATAAGCACAGATGTTCATGTGCTGCCAACCTGTTATGATCTGTACCACTTACTCTGTTTTGTCTTTTACTGTACCCAAAAGAGAAGTACATATTGCTTTTATGTAATAAAATTTTAGATAGTAGAGTTTTGGAGGCTTGAAAGTAAAATTCTCAATAATTAAAATGACCTCTTATATAGGTAATGATCCAGTGGGCTTTGCTTACAAAAACTGATTTGTAAAGGATAACAGCTGTAGGAAGCAGTAGTATCCTAATTCACCTTTTAGTTAATCATGTGGAAAAATGAATGTTGTAATTCTCACCTTTATTCATATTTTATCATGATCATAATTTGACTCTGCAAGCAGCTTTCCTTGGAAGGCTAAAAATAAAATTAGAGAGGTACTGGAAGTCACCAGTACCTCAAATGTGAGGTACTGGAAGTCACAATGACAGTATAATTACAATGTTAATTTAATCAGTACCTGTTAAACAGTTTTAAACAATATTTTTATTTCTTCAAACTTCCAATCACCAAATCCCTTCTGGTATCAAACCCAGATATATTATTAATATTATTCCCCAAATTCCATTAATTTTAAAATTTGTATCATAATTCTGTATATCTCAAAATGATACTTTGCAATGTCTTTACATTTCATCCTTTTGTAATAAAATGTAGTTGGTTAAATAATTTAAAGTACACAGTACCCCCTAAATACATTCTTTACCAAAAAAATCTTCTCATCCTAGTGCCTGTGAATGTTTTTTCCCTTCTCATTCACAGTGACATACAACAAAGAAACTCTGCTAAGAGGACAGACTGATACAAGGTGCATCTATAATGTCAGTCATCAAAAAAAAAAAAAAAAAGGTCAGAGACCCTGCTTATGGTCAAGACTCTGCCTTACAAGTCACTTCAGCTCTGTAAGACTCACGGTCTCCTCTATAAAATGGAAAGGTTGAAGCGCACTGGATGGAGTGCAACGTTTCTTCTAGCACCAAAATTTCATGATTTTTCCATTTAATTCATATCGTCAGCAAAGGAAGAGTCCATTCGTTTCATGCTGTAGCATCCTAAGTTATTAGTTATTGACTAGGGAATAGAATATACAAGGGAGACTCAAATGAAGAAATCTGGTTTTTTGTTTGCTTGTCGTGAAAATGTGAGTCCCTGGGTAATTCATTTAAATTTTGGGGTTTCGATCTCCATATTTGTAAAGTAAACTTTTATACTAGGTGATAACTAAATGTATCTCCTTGTTCTTTATTTACTGTTATTGATTCTTATCATTGTGGAGACAATAGCCATCTTCAAGGGTCTATATGGACTTTATATTTTCCCTCTCCTCCTCAATACCCCAGTTCCCTTCTCCTCATACTGTGTTGTCATAATCTTAGCAATGTTCTAGGAAGTACTTAAAACATAAGTAAGTATCAAGTTTAATCCAAGTATTACGGGATTGGGAGGAAATATCACTTGTAAATATTAGGGGAAAATGAATATTTTAAAATATACATCAAAGGAATATTAATAGTAAAAAAACCTTAAGATATCAAATAATTTATTATTTTCTGCAGTTATGAATTATTTGGTTTAAAATACTCCTTCTAGATACTGTTTCAAAGGATCTAAAGTTTCCTCAATTTGGAAACTATCAGTATGCCTAACCACATATTTGCCACTTTCTACATAGGGTATGCATGTTATATTTATATCTCTTTATATTACTAAAATATGGTCATTTTAATTTCCAGTGAGCATGATTGAACTGTTTTCTGATATTTCACACACTAGTTTGCAGAATTTAATTTTTTTTGTAAACAATTTTTGGTTGATATTTAAAAAATCAAAGCATTGAAATGTGTTTTGTGCACATATTTTATTCAAGAGTTGAGACCAGAAAGATGGTTCATTTTCTAACATTTGCATTTTTAATTGACTTTTGATACAATTGGATTTATTACATGTATCTTGAATTGCATTGCAGTGTAGTCTATCCAATACAAACTGAAGTCATTTACAAAACAACTGAAATCACAATACATAGTTTTTTGTTTTTTTTATAAATTTATTTATTTATTTTTGGCTGTGTTGGGTCTTCGTTGCTCTGCGTGGCCTTTCTCTAGTTGCAGTGATCGGGGCTACTCTTTGTTGCGGTGCGCGGGCTTCTTATTGTCGTGGCTTCTCTTGTTGTGGAGCACGGGCTCTAGGCGCACAGGCTTCAGTAGCTTTAGCACACAGGCTCAGTAGTTGTAGCTTGCGGGCTCTAGAGCACAGGCTCAGTAGTTGTGGCACACGGGCTTAGTTGCTCCGTGGCACGTGGGATCTTCCCGGGCCAGGGCTCGAACCCGTGTCCCCTGCATTGGCAGGCAGATTCTTAACCACTGCACCACCAGGGAAGCCCAATACATAGGTTTTTAAAAAAATAGTGGACTACTTTAAATTTTATTTAGCTGTTAAATTTTATTTAGGGTTTGAGCTTTTGCGGTAG
Source organism: Delphinus delphis (assembly GCF_949987515.2). NCBI lineage: Eukaryota > Metazoa > Chordata > Mammalia > Artiodactyla > Delphinidae > Delphinus > Delphinus delphis. Next base: position 19,599,751 of record NC_082699.1, read on the forward strand.
AAGATAATTTAAAATTATTGAAACACTTCACATATTTTAAAAACCACTTCAGTGGGGGAAATGATGGTGTTCAGAAAATGGCTGCTAGGGTATAAAATTATCAGAGAGCTTAAGTGCATCAGTGTGAAAGTGATCGAGCTTCTTTGCTTGCACATTGCAAAGCAATTGAAAATTACTGAAGTGCTTCAAGGGGTTCATGTTTCCAGAAGAGTTTTCAGCCTTTCTTCTTCAAAGTGCTTTACATTTTTGAATGTCTGAATAATTCCATAATGTTGCATATATACCTTTGGTCGTGATTATCAGTTTAGAAGTCATGCAAATATTGAACTTCTGAGCTGAGTTGAGCCAATGTGAAGTGATTGCGGATCATTGATTTTAAACAGCTAAAACAAATCCTTGAAGCCAGCTCTCCATTTGAAACTCAAAATGCAAAATTTAGGCTGTTATTCAGAAAAATGAAGCTGGAGTAGAGAGATTTTGGAGGAGGGGAGGGGAAGGTAATAACTTTTTTGGTTTGTTTTGCTTCTGTATAATATATCAATTTCAATTAAAAAATTTAGTCAGAATGCAATTTTCTTGTAGAAAACTGAAAAATAGTATAAAAGAATAACAAAATATAGACAATTAATGAAATAATTTGTGATCTGAAAGCCACAGAATTCACATCTGATTTATAAAGTTACCAATAATAAACAATATATTTCCAGAATTGCTAATGCAAAATTTTAGAATGATTCTAACAACTCTTTTGGCTTCCTCTTCTACTGGCTTAGTCAATACTTAAACTACCTTGTTTCAAGGCCATCTAGCTGATGCTTCAAATGTATGTAATCTGATATGTAGCCAATCAACACAGATTTATTGAGCACCTACAATGTGCCAGGCACTATTCTGGGCACTGCAGATAAAATACAAACAGAACATCTGTCCTCATAAGCCTTATAGTTAGAAAGACTTTTAGAAGCTTTACAAGACAATGTTCCTTTACAAAACAAGAAAATCAAATAGTGTGACTTTCTCATTGTCCGGATTCTAGGGTGAGAGGTAGAACAAAAATTGGCCTTCAGAGGTAAGGCCCTCTCCACTGAGCTACACCACTGAAAGTTCATTTCAGTTTCATTTTCCTGGTATGAATACATTTTTGAAGTTTGTGAAAAGATAAGATCAAATGGTTGGAGGTTGTCAGAAATACAATGTTGATAATTTCTAAGGATAATCTGACCTCAGTTCTCAGTTAAGCACTGTATCAATAAAAAATATAAACAAGGTGCATAGTATGTAATTTAGAGTGATTGTTTATACCTGAATGGCTGAATATTCACCTTCAGAACATATGGATCAGAAATCTGATAAACTGTCAATATAAAGTCAGTAGAAGTATGAATGCATACTATCATTATAAGAGTAAAATTATTTTAAAAAACAACAAAAAAATTATATACAAAATATTATTAAGAAAATTAAAATAAATAAGTGGGAAATAGCTAAAAAACTTTACTTAGAATTTTAACAACTTTATTGGAGTATAGTTGCTTTACAATTTTGTGTTAGTTTCTGCTGTATAACAAAGTGAATAAGCTATATACATACATATATCCCCATGTCCGCTCTCTCTTGCCTCTCCCTCCCGCCCTCCCTATCCCACCCCTCTAGGTGGCCACAAAGAACCAAGCTGATCTCCCTGTGCAATGCAGCTGCTTCCCACTAGCTATCTATTTTACATTTGGTAGTATATATAAGTCCATGCCACTCTCTCTCTTCGTCCCAGCTTACCCTTCCCCATCCCCGTGTCCTCAAGTCCATTCTCTACATCTGCATCTTTATTCCTGTCCTGCCGCTAGGCTCTCCAGAACCATGTTTTTTAGATATATATGTGCTAGCATACGGTATTTGTTTTTCTCTTCCTGACTTACTTCGCTCTGTATGACAGTCTCTAGATACAACCAGCTCACTACAAATAACTTAATTTCGTTTCTTTTTATGGCTGAGTAATAATTCCATTGTATATATGTGCCACATCTTCTTTACCATTCATCTGTCGATTGACACGTAGGTTGCTTCCATGTCCTGGCTATTGTAAATAGAGCTGCAATGAACATTGTGGTACATGACTCTTTTTGAATTATGGTTTTCTCAGGGTATATGCCTAGTAATGGGATTGCTGGGTCATATGGTAGTTCTATTTTCTGTTTTTAAGGAACCTCCATACTGTTCGCCATAGTGGGTGTATCAACTTATATTCCCACTAACAGTGCAAGAGGGTTCCCTTTTCTCCACACCTACTGCAGCATTTATTGTTTGTAGATTTTTTGATGATGGCCATTCTGACTGGTGTGAGGTGATACCTCATTGTAGTTTTGATTTCCATTTCTCTAATGATTAGTGATGTTGAGAATCCTTTCATGTGTTTGTTGGCAATCTGTATATCTTCTTCAGAGAAATGTCTGCTTAGATCTGCCCTTTTATGGATTGGGTTGTTTGTCTTTTTGATATTGGGCTGCATGAGCTGCTTGTATATTTTGGAGATTAATCCTTTGTCAGTTGCTTCATTTGCAAATATTTTCTCCCATTCTGAGGGTTGTCTTTTTGCCTTGTTTATGGTTTCCTTTGCTGCACAAAGATTTTAAGTTTCATTGGGTCCCATTTGTTTATGTTTGTTTTAATTTCTCTTTCTCTAGGAGGTGGGTCAAAAAGGATCTTGCTGTGATCTATGTCATAGAGTGTTCTGCTTATGTTTTCCTCTAAGAGTTTTATAGTGTCTGGCCTTACATTTAGGTCTTTAATCCATTTTGAGTTTATTTTTGTGTATGGTGTTAGGGAGTTTTCTAATTTCATTCTTTTACATGTAGTTGTCCAGTTTTCCCAGCACCACTTACTGAAGAGGCTGTCTTTTCTCCATTGTATGTTCTTGTCTCCCTTGTTATAAATTAGGTGACCATATTTGCATCGGTGTATCTCTGGGCTTTCTATCCTGTACCATTGATCTATATTTCTGTTTTTGTGCCAGTACCATACTGTCTTCATTACTGCAGCTTTATAGTATAGTTTGAAGTTGGAGAGCCAGATTCCTCCAGGTCCGTTTTTCTTTCTCAAGATTGCTTTGACTACTTGGGGTCTTTTGTGTTTCCTTACAAATTGTGAAATTGTTTGTTTTAGTTCTGTGAAAGTGCCATTGGTACTTTGATAGGGATTGTATTGAATCTGTAGATTGCTTTGGATAGTATAGTCATTTTCACAATTTGATTATTCCAATCCAAGAACATGGTATATCTCTCCATCTGTTTGTGTCATATTTAATTTCTTTCATCAGTGTCTTATAGTTTTCTGCATACAGGTCTTTTGTCTCCTTAGGTAGGTTTATTCCTAGGTATTTTATTCTTTTTGTTTGGTAAATGGGAGTGTTTCCTTAATTTCTTTTTCAGATTTTTCATTATTAGTGTATAGGAATGCAAGATTTTTCTTTGCATTAATTTTATATCCTACTACTTTACCAAATTCATTGATTAGCTCTAGTAGTTTTCTGGTAGCATCTTTAGGATTCTCTATGTATAGTATCAGGTCATCTGCAAACAGTGACAGTTTTACTTCTTCTTTTCTGATTTGGATTCCTTTTATTTACTTTTCTTCTCTGATTGCTCTGGCTAAAACCTCCAAAACCATGTTGAATAATAGTGGTGAGAGTGAGCAACTTTGTCTTGTTCCTGATCTTAGAGGAAATGGATTCAGTGTTTCACCATTGAGAACAATGTTGGCTGTGGGTTTGTCTGATATGGTCTTTATTATGTTGAGGTAGGTTCCCTCTATTCCTAATTTCTGGAGAGTTTTTCATAAATGGGTGCTGAGTTTTGTCAAAAGCTTTTTCTGCATCTATTGAGATGATCATATGGTTGTAATTCTTCACTTTGTCAATATGGTATATCACATTGATTGATTTGTGTATGTTGAAGAATCCTAGCATTCCTGGGATAAACCGCACTTGATCATGGTGTATGATCCTTTTAATGTGTTGTTGGATTCTTTTTCTAGTATTTTGTTGCAGACTTTTGCATCTATGTTCATCAGTGATATTGACCTGTAGTTTTCTTTATTGTGACATATTTGTCTGGTTTTGGTATCAGGGTGATGGTGGCCTTGTAGAATGAGTTTGGGAGTGTTCTTCCTTCTGCTGTATTTTGGAAGAGTTTGGGAAGGATAGGTGTTAGCTCTTCTCTAAATGTTTGATAAAATTCTCCTGTGAAGCTCTCTGGTCCTGGGCTTTTGTTTGTTCGAAGATTTTATTTTATTTTTTTAAGGTTTTTTTTTTTTTTTAGATGTTGGAGGTAGGAGTTTATTAATTAATTAATTAATTTTGGCTGTGTTGGGTCTTCGTTTCTGTGCGAGGGTTTTCTCTAGTTGTGGCAAGCGGGGGCCACTCTTCATCGCGGTGCGCAGGCCTCTCACTGTTGTGGCCTCTCTTGTTGCGGAGCACAGGCTCCAGACGCGCAGGCTCAGTGGTTGTGGCTCACAGGCCCAGTTGCTCCATGGCATGTGGGATCCTCCCAGACCAGGGCTCGAACCTGTGTCCCCTGCATTAGCAGGCAGATTCTCAACCACTGCGCCACCAGGGACGCCCTGTTGGAAGATTTTAAATCACAGTTTCAATTTCAGTGCTTGTGATTCATCTGTTTAATTTTCTATTTCTTCCTCTTTCAATCTTGGAAGGTGGTGCTTTTCTAAGAATTTGTCCATTTCTTCCAGGTTATTCATTTTATTGGCATATAGTGGTTTGGAGTCATCTCTCATGATCCTTTGTATTTCTGCAGTTTCTGTTGTTATTTCTCCTTTTTCATTTCTAATTCTGTTGATTTGAGACTTCTCCATTTTTTTCTTGATGAGTCTGGTTAATTGTTTATCAATTTTGTTTATCTTCTAAAGAACCACCTTTTAGTTTTATTGATTTTTGCTATTGTTTCCTTCATTTCTTTTTCATTTATTTCTGTTCTGATATTTATGATTTCTTTCCTTCTGCTAACTTTGTGGGTTTTTTGTTATTCTTTCTCTAATTGCTTTAGGTGTAAGTTTAGGTTGTTTATTTGGGATGTTTCTTGTTTCTTGAGGTAGGATTGTGTTGCTATAAACTTCCCTCTTAGAACTGCTTTTGCTATACCCCATAGGTTTTGGGTAGTCGTGTTTTCATTATCCTTTGTTTCTAGGTATTTTCTATTTCCTCTTTGATTTCTTCAGTGATCTCTTAGTTATATAGTAGTGTATTGTTTAGCCTCCATGTGTTTGTATTTTTTACAGATTTTTTTCCTGTAACTGATATCTTGTCTCATAGTGTTGTGGCTGGAAAAGACACTTGATACAATTTCAATTTTCTTAAATTTACCAAGGCTTGGTTTGTGACCCAAGATATGATCTATCCTGGAGAATATTCCATGAGCACTTGAGAAGAAACTGTATTCTGTTGTTTTGGGATGGAAGGTCCTATAAATATCAATTAAGTACATGTTGTCTAATGCATCATTTAAAGCTAGTGTTTCCTTATTTATTTTCATTTTGGATGATCTGTCCATTGGTGCAAGTAGGATGTTAATGTCAACTACTATGATTGTGTTACTGTTAATTTCCCCTTTTATGGCTGTTAGCATTTGCCTTATATATTGAGGTGCTCCTGCATTGGGTGCATAAATATTTACAATTGTTATATCTTCTTCTTGGATTGATCCCTTGATCATTATGTATGGTCCCTCTTTGTCTCTTGTAATAGAGTTTATTTTAAAGTCTATTTTGTCTGAAAGAGAATTGCTACTCCAGCTTTCTTTTGATTTCCATTTGCATGGAATATCTTTTTCCATGCCCTCACTTTCAGTCTGTATGTGTCCCTAGGTCTGAAATGCGTCTCTTGTAGACAGCATATGTACAGGTCTTGTTTTTGTTTCCATTCAGCCAGTCTGTGTCTTTTGGTTAGAGCATTTAATCCATTTACATTTAAAGTAGTTATCAATATGTGTGTTCCTATTTTCATTTTTCTTAATTGTTTTGGGTTTGTTTTTGTAGGTCTTTTCCGTCTCTTGTTTTTCCTGCCTAGAGAAGTTCCTTTAGCATTTGTTGTAAAGCTGGTTTGGCAGTGCTGAATTCTCTTAACTGTTGCTTGTCTGTAAAGGTCTTAGTTTCTCTGTCTTATCTGAATGAGATCCTTGCTGGGTAGAGTAATCTTGGTTGTAGTATTTTCCCTTTCTTCACTTTAAATATGTCCTGCCACCCGCTTCTGGCTTGTAGAGTTTCTGGTGAAAGATCAGCTGTTAACCTTATAGGGATTCCCTTGTATGTTATTTTTCATTTTTCCCTTGCTGCTTTCAATTATTTTTCTTTGTCTTTAACTTTTGCCAGTTTGATTACTATGTGTCTCGGTGTGTTTCTCCTTGGGTTTATTCTGTATGGGACTCTCTGCACTTCCTGGACTTGGGTGGCTACTTTCCTTCCCATGTTAGGGAAGTTTTTGACTATAACCTCTTCCAATATTTTCTCAGACACTTGCTTTTTCTCTTCTCCTTCTGGGACCCCTATAATTCGAATATTGGTGCATTTAATGTTGACCCATAGGTTCTGAGACTATTCTCAATTCTTTTCTTTCTTTTTTTTTCCTTTATTCTGCTCTGCAGTAGTTATTTCTACTATTTTATCTTCCAGATCACTTATCCTTTCTTCTGCCTCAGTTATTCTGCTATTGATTCCTTCTAGAGTATCTTTTATTTCAGTTATTGTGTTGCTCATCACTGTTTTTTTGATCCTTAGTTCTTCTAGATCCTTCTTAAATGTTTCTTGTATTTTCTCCATTCAGTTTCTGAGATTTTGGATCATCTTTACTATCATTACTCTGAATTCTTTTTCAGGTAGGTTGCCTATTTCATCTTCATTTATTTGGTCTTGTAGGTTTTTACCTTGCTCCTTCATCTTAACATATTTTTTTGTTGTTTCTTTTTTTTTTTTTTTGAGGGGTGGGGCTGTATTCCTGTCTTACTGGTTGTTTGGCCTGAGTCGTCCAGCACTGGAGTTTGCAGGCAGTTGGATAGGGCCTGGTCTTGGTGCCGAGTTGAGGACCTCTGGGAGGCCTCACTCCGATGAATATTCCCTGGGATCTGTGGTTCTTTGTCCAGTGGTTTGGACTTGGAGGTCGCACCACAGGAGTTCAGACCTGACTTCCAGCCTGGGAACCAAGATCCCGCAAACTGCATTGTGTGGCTAAAAAAAAGGAAAAAAAAAGTGATCAGAGAAAAAGGAGCAGTACAATATCAAAGAATAAAAAACAAAATAAAATTAGAAAGATAAAAAATATATTACGAAAAATAAAAATATAATTGAAATAACTGGAACAAGGTAAAATGAAACCACAACAGAAAAAAGGAAAAAAAGAAAAGGTGGTGGTGGGGGGGCACAAGCCAAAAGGAGAGAACAATAACAAAGTATAAAGAATAAACTAAAAATTAGAAAAATAAAGATTAATTAGGAAAAATACAAACATAAATGAATCAACAACAATGAATCAACAAGGTAAAACAGAATCCCAGTCTAAAAGAGGAAAAAAGAAAAAAAAAAAGCCTTGTTATGGGGGCAGAGTATAGGCTGGGGTGGAACTTAGGCAGGGATGGGGTTTAGCATGGGGCAGGACCTAGGTGGGCTGGGGGTGACTTTTGAGCATGGGACGGAGCCTAGTCTCAGGATCCACAGAGCTGGAAAAGGCTTTGGGGGCAGGACATAGGTGGCACGATATTCAAGCGTGGGGCGGGACCTCTGCTTAGGACCTGCGGGGAGAGGCAGCACGTCCAAAGGGGGGCATCTGGAGTGTGGAGTTCTGAAGTTTGGAGGTAAGGCCCTGGTGAGGATGTGTGGGTGGGGTTTAAGCCCAGTGTGTTGGACGAAGTCTCAGAGGGGGTCTCCGAGTGTAGAGGTGAGGCCCTGGGTGGGAGTGTAGGGGTGGGGCTAGGGCTCTGCACAGCAGGAGGGTGGCTCCGAGGGCAGAAGATTAGGTCCAGGAGCCCAACAGGCTCCCCGGTGCCTAAGTGGACAGGGAAAGCGCTGGCCGTGTTCCCTTCTGTTCCTTCATGCCACCCCCACCATCTCCCACAGGGTCTCCCCTGTCCCCGCTGGACCCCTAACCGTGGGTGGGTCCCGCTGGGTGTAGGAACTCCCTTCCCCCAGCCACCCCTCAGGGGTGCCGGTCCATAGGTCCAACCTTTACTTTTGCTCCCCCTTCCCTCCCTCCCACTCCCTCAGGACCCATGGCTGGAGGGGGCCTCAGTGGGCAGTGGGTCAGGCTCGGGATCTCAGCAGGCTCCCAGGGGCCCAAGTGGGTGGGGGAAGCCTGGCCATGCTCCCTTTTCATCCTCTGCCCTCCCAAGGGTCCCCCAATTTCCCCCTTTGGGCATGGGATCCCTTCCATTGCACCTCCCCCAGCCCTTCCCTACTTGCACCTCCCCCAGCCACCTCTCAGGGGCACCAGTCTCATCCAGCCTCCACTTCTCGTCCCCCTTCACTCCCCCCCCACACCCCACATCCTACCCAGTCACTAGGGGTTCCTCCCCTCCTCTTAGGTGTCTGTGGTCCCCCACTGGTACCTGGTAGGTGCCCTAGTTGTGCAGAGACGCATATTCTACATCCTCCTAGTCCGCCATCTTAACTCCACCCTGAAATATTATATATAGCTTAGACAACAGATGTTTTTTATAATATAATATAATATAATATGATAATAATATAATATAATATAATAATAATATAAGGAAATACAGATTTGATTATATAATTATCCTAATCTTTATAGTATTGTTTTTTATATTTGCATTCAAAAACACAAAAAGCAATTTTATGGACATTATTTAATTTTTAATGAGATAATTCCATTTAGGACATGATTTTTTCATGTAAAATTTATTTTTGTGAATTCTTTACATGTTGCAAGAATGGATTAAAGGGAAATTTCAAAATTTCATAAGAAAAACATTAAAAGAAAGCACAACATTCCAGATAAAGTATATTTGATCCAGTAAAGAATATAAAAAGAAGAAATAAAAGAAAAAAGTTTCAGAGAAAAATGAGTTTTTCTCACCACCATGTCAAACATTTTGGATTCAAAGGCAAGAGTACAAAAAGGAAGCCAAGAATCATATGTCTAAATACTTAAAAGTTAACAAACTTTCTTGATAATATAACTTCATAAAAGCATAATTGAAAAGTTAGTAAGTCCAAGGTTTCTAATAATGCAAAATCATAAAAATATTAGATAATTTTAATTAAGAACTTCATGTAATAATTGTTTAATAGATGATTTTCACCAGAAAGTCTCTTGAAATGTCTCATTCAATTTTTGGAGACCAATTATTTTTCTGGCATAATGACTTTTCCAGCCTCCGTCTCACTAAATAAACAGTCTATAAGTGATATTTCAATATTACAGAGTAGTATGACATATTATATGGTTCACATGAGAGAAAAAAAATTCATTATTATTTTGGATAGATAGTATGGTACAAAAGTATACCTAAGCAAAGTAAGATAAGCAATAAGCCAGGAATACACCTTTAGGGTAAAATAAAGGTTAAACACTGAAATACTTCAAAACATGGGGGAACAGATCCAGCACAGAATACACCGTTTCACAGAAGATGTTCCCTCCTATTCCCTGTTGCTTCACATATATAAGCAAAGCAAAGCATTTTGGATTCATTCAAACCTGGCATGCAATTCAGACTTGTTCTTTGCAAGATGTTCTGTCTAGAAACTGTTGTGTCAAATAAGTTGTTGAGCCTGATTTTTCCTGAAACTGTAAAGTCCAAATATCATTTCATGTTGAAGCTGACATATACATTATTAAACAAAAATGTTATACTTGACAAATATTTCCTGTAAGTACACCAAAACTACAAATTCAGGATACAGAATTGCTTGTAGAATATTATCTTCGTTATTTAGAACATATTCATAGAAAAAAAAAAAAAACTAGAAGAAATCTTACCTTTAGCATTGGTGAGATTTTTTAGGTGTTTTAATTTTTTTCTTTATCATTTGCTATATTAAAATGGTGCAAAAATGTTTTAAATGTGTTGAACACGTAAAAACCCTTTAGCAAGGTACAGAAATATTGATTTATGTTGACACAAAGTCATTAATTGAAACTGGTTTTGGGGCTTCCCTGGTGGCGCAGTGGTTGAGAGTCCACCTGCCGATGCAGGGGACAGGAGTTCATGCCCGGGTCCGGGAGGATCCCACATGCTGCGGAGCAGCTGGGCCCGTGAGCCATGGCCGCTGAGCCTGCGTGTCCGGAGCCTGTGCTCTGCAATGGGAGAGGCCACAACAGTGAGAGGCCCGCGTACCGCAAAAAAACAAACAAACAAAAACTGGTTTTGTATGAACGATCAACTAGCTTCAATTCTACCTAATAGTATTAAGAACAAGCTCACTACTTAATCTCAAATAAAATCTCATGGGAAGTCTTGTCAACAGTTTTTCTGTAATCAAGATATTACCTGTTTTAGACCAACATGAATTATACAAATAAAATTAGTACTTGTTAAGCACAATTTTGTTGATTTATTTAGAAGGTAAGAAAAATGCATTGTGTACTTGGCTCTTTTCAAATACTTAATTCAACAGATATTTTTGAGAACAGATATTTTGAGTTCATTTCCAGGTGTTATGTTCCAGAGATGAGATGCGGTCCCTACCAGGAGTTCACGGTTTTAGAAAGGAGAGAAGTATAACTATTATGCATTTATATTCTCTGTGTGTGCACGTAGGGCATATTTTAGATAGCTGATATATAGGAGAGATAGACATACACACAAATATACACATACAATAATATATATGCATATATGTATATGTTTATATACATTCTTGACATATTTATTTTTTAGATAAAGAATAAATTCAATGAAAAATAGATTTGTATTTGCCAGGACTTATCAAGTAATTCAGTACATACAAACACTTTTAACAAGGTTGCCTGTACTTTGTGAAATCAAAGCTGAAATGTGAGTCTTTTCTGCTTTTCATACGTCTGCCTGTACTCCCCTGGTAGACCCATGGGCAGGGGCCGGAGCGGAGTGAATTTAGTGATGTTGCCCCAAATCCCCAACAGTGGACGCATGATTGGATTTGAGCCTCAGTGCTCACATTTATGAGTCCTGTGACAGTAAACATTTTAGTTCACTTGGTTGAGGCTTACTTTCCTCACCTGTTTGCTAAAGATTTATTTCAAAGAATAAATGAGATAATTAAGTGAGATTAAATACACTGATTGCCACAGTGTCTGACACATATTAACATAACAGGTTCTCAGTTATAAACATGTATGTATGCACATATGTATAAAAAACCGTGAGGTGCAGAAAGTTAAGTAAAATGGCTCATGGTCAGCTAAAAAAGCTTGATAGGGACTGTATGAATCCAAAGTTTATGCCATTTCCATAGCAACTTGAAACTCCTAAATTTTCAAGATGAGAGTCATTATTACTCCTCCTTGATTCCATGGGATTAAATATACTGTTCACCTACTTCGTGTCAGGCACTAGTCTAAGTATTTTATGTAGGATTTATTGATTCTTTGTAATCAATATTTGATCTTGAGTTTGAACTGTACATCATAGGTTTTATCTATTTTTTCTTATATGGTTACAAATTTTAGTGATTTTGGCATACAAACAATATAGTCAGGAAATCTACTTTTGTATGCAGACTCTAAAATGAAAATGTGTCGGAACTTTCCTACTCATTCAAATGAAAACATGTCCAATTCCCTAGAAACAAAATAGAGACTTATCAAATATCTTGAAAATTATTTTGTACTTTACACTGCTCACGGCTGAGTCCCAGTTATCCTATCCGGCTAAATGAAAAGAAGTCTTACTGCTTTAGTTTGCAGTAATATGTCTGTCAGTTAGAAATGCCTGCAAGACAATCACTCAGTAACATTGATGGAGTATCCACTTTGCACAAAATACTGTGCATTGTTAGATAGCCTTGATATTACTAATGGTGCCAAAAAGCCAGACTGGAACAAAGGTGTTGTTTGATATTTGTGTTGTTTGATACCGTTGTGGCATTTTAGTTAGTTTTCTGTTATTTTAAGTCTAATATTTTTTTAAACTGATTATATACCCACCAAATTATCTGCCTATCAAGTCAGAATAACTTCATATCCATAAAAGGTATCCTTACAAAGTGAAAAATCAAACAGTTGTACCTTTAATACTTGTAAATTACCATCTATCTCCAGTTGGAAACTCTTCCTGAAACACAAACACATGGATGGCATTCCTCTGCTTCAAACCTTTCAAGAGTTCTTCATAATCTACCCCACTCTTTCTTATTAAAGGGGTCTAAGAAAGAGTAGCTGTATCAGAATCCCCAGAGATGGAGGCTAAAAACTGTCACTCTTGCCTCCTAACAGAGTAAAATTCCCAAGGATGCCACCTAGAATCCATATTTTTAATAAGCACCCTTCATGATTGTTTTGCACAGGAACTTTTCTTTGCTCCCAGATGCACAGGATCCTGCCCATGACACCTGGCATGATTTATAAAGACCTTGATAATGAGGTCCCCTATTTGCCCAATGACTGCTTTGCCGGTTATTAATTGATTGCCCTTTAGAGTCAAATCCACTTTTCTTCGAACTGCTTCGTGATACTGGCCTTGAACCCTGTAAACATTTCTCACAGGTCAGCTGCTACTCTGTGAGGCATTATGAACAGAGGGTGCTGGAGGGACACTGCAAGGTCATTATCAGGCGCAGGTTTGTTTCTGGTTCTGAGTGTTATTTTTGCAGGCTACTTCCAGGCTTCTATGGCAAGGTTGCCACAGGTGTGTCCCAGTGGTGTGTTCCTTCTCCAGCAGGCCTGGCTGGCACTCCAGAAGGTGGTTTCCTGCTAGTCAGCTCTGTCCCGTGGGATCCTAGCCACCTTCTCTCCCATCTCATGGGCAGCAGCCACTCCCTCTCCTTTGAAGAGTGACTCAGTCTTGGAGGAAACCCTCCTCTATGTTTCTTTCTTCCTTAAATTCTTTCCTCAGTCTAAAAGGTAGTAGCTACTCTCAACCTTTTCTATCTCTATATTCTTTGGAATTCTCTTTTGCCTCTAATAAATTTCAGATTTTTGTGCAACCTTCTTTCTGGATGCTCTCTGACCCGTTCTTATTTTACAGTATCTTCCAGAATCAGGTTAAAGATCACCTCTTCAAGATTGCCTTTTTTAGTATCTTTAGATGAAGAGGAGAACTTTCCTCTCTGTGCTCTCATAGGGCCTTTGTCATCTCTCTTCTACAGAATTTATCTCCCATAAGCAAAATCGTTTATTTAATTCTCTGCCACTCTCCGTAGTCTTTGAAAATGAAGCAGCAGTATTCTATCATCTAGGTGTCCACATCACCTAACATGCTAGGTATCTAATAAAACATTTGTTCCATGAATAGCTGCTGCTGCTTTTTCTTCTTCTTCCTCCTCTTCTTCTTCTAAATTTATTATTTTAATGAGGGAGGTTTTGAGGGTATATAATTTTGGGGAAGTGTTCTTTATCTCCATTCTGTATAGACTTCCTCAGGGCTGACTGAGCTTTTTGTCTTGTCTGAATCCATAGAGCAATATGCTTTGTAGATAAAGAAGCGAGCACACTATAGTGATTTCTGTTACATTGAACACTGAGCTGTTAGGAATTGGACCAATGCCAGGACACATTTCTCATTGACAGTTAAACACCCATCAACTGGTAACGATGACTCCTAGTCACTTGTGACACGGACCAGGCAAAAAGGCTATGATCTAGATGGGAAAGGTATTTGATCTCATTACTCATCCTTGGAGCCATTCACTGCCTCAGAATGTTGGATGACTAGAGCTCTCAATGAACAGAAAGCTACAAAATAGAGGATTGTTTATTAGAAATACACACATGCTGTTGTAAAGAATACACATATGCTTTCTATTTGCTTTATGTGTGTGTGTTTTTGGTAAACAAACATTTTCTCAGCTATTAAATTCTAGTTTTCAGAAGTAGCAAAACTGTTCATGATATACACGAAGAAAGTTGGTGTCAAAAGGGAATGATCTATGTTTTACACAGTATTTCCTTCTCAACAGTTGATATTAAAATGTTAATATTAGTTTTTAAAAAATATTGAACTACTATTGCATATACAATATGAGTATAATGGCAAGGAATGTTTTTCAGAACACAATCATTTGGAAATCTGTACTGCACAGAGTAAGGTCAAGTTTGGTTTCTCAAGCAAGTAAAATGCAATAGACTTCAGTACATTTTTAAGACTCTTCCAGCACTAATAATAATAAGGAGCTGCCTTATTATTTTGACAAAGAATCTATGCTTTACCTAAGGATTTCAGAACCTTTGGACTTTCACTCTTCTTTTGTGAGGAAATTACTCAAGATCTCAACTATGGAAAGTAATATGACAATCAGTGGCATTTCATTTGCCCCTAATATTCCATAAACTATTGGCAAGAACATGATGCAGAGCTGTACTCTGGATAGGATACTATTTAGTTTGTTTCTAAATTACGGGTATTTAATATCGTAAAACAAAACTGTGTAATATGCACATTCAACAAATTTATCACTATATATTACATATTATCACTATATATTACCTACCTTTTTCTGTATATCATTAGTTTATTCCTCAAAACTGTGAGGTTAATAAAATAATTTATTTTATATATTAGAAAATAAGATTCAGATAAGCAAGGAAACATTGATTCAAATTAGTAACATTCTAAAATCACTTTGGGGGTCAGAAAATATATGAGATATGAAAAATTAAATAATTGAAGAAATTCTCCTTTGCCTAGGAAAAAACCCCTAAAAACTCTGGTTAAGGATAAGTTTTAATAATGTGACACTAAAATTTACCAGAATGAAAATCAAACACACCATTGGAATGGTTCCTAATTTGGTATCTAGCATAAGTTTACCTCCTTTTCCCAGTTTTTCTTGGAGCACCACCAGTGAAGCTGAATTACTGCACTATGATTTGCATTCTGTACCTTCCTGCAGCAAGCATAGGGGTTAAAAGCTTGGAGTCAGACTACCTGAGTTAGTTGATTAGCTCTTGCACTTACTAGCTGAGTGAATTTAGGCATGCTATTTACACATTCCGTTCCTCAATTTTATTATTTGTTAAATGGAAATATAAATATCACCTCTCTTTGAATTTTGTTATGTGGATTAGATGACATATTATTTAGCAAACATTCATTGCTAGCTCTTAATCTTCAGTTTTAAAAAATGAAGTATTATGATCAATAATTTAGTCTTTACCAGATAGTTTAATTACAAATATATGTACATTTAATTGTCACAAGTTCCTCTTACATGATTTTTGCTAGGTTCTATATTTAATTTTTGAAAGAGGTTATACATTTTTTAAAAGTGTGTTTTGCTTAAGCACTATAAAGGTACCTTGTCTACTCAACAACAATGCATCAAGTAGGTTTAACTGATTAACAAGTCAATGGATGCTAATGGCTTCTGATTGTCTGTCAGTATTGTTTAATGCCATGGTGCAAATCAATTACTGATGCAAAATTTGCAAATTTTATTGTTTTAATATGCTTTATTTAAGTTTTTCAGACATGGCTATAAATAGTCATTCTAAAGGCAGATTATAAAAATGCAAATTCATTTCTATTATGATCTGCATATGATAATATGCAAAGCACTTCAATTGCTACATTATATTTGATTTTTTTTTTTTTTTTTGCATTTTGAAAAGTTGCAAAGGGCAAAGGTTGTAAACATACACAAATCATGATTATATTCTGATTTGACACATTTACCTGACATGTCTCCATATATCAGAACTTACCTTTCAAACTGCGGAAGAACTAGGTTGTGAAAGGTTGTGAGAGATGTCAAACTACGATGCCAAACAACTCTTATCTCTAGATGTGTCATGGTCAGCCTTCATTAAAGGTCCCTGATCTCGCCCACAACAGTATGGAAACCTAAACATAGAGGTCTCGCTGCCAATCATTATTTAGGGTTTGTTGTTGCCTTTTGGAACAGTCACCATAGGAATTAAAGTGAATTCATTGATATACTTGAGAAAATTATGGGCTCTGATCAGTAGGAAAACTTAAGTTTTTCATTTAATTTTATCTGGCTTAAATGAAGCCAGAAAGTATCTTACATAATTACCTTTTTCATTCTGGAAGGATATTAAGATGCAGCCTTTTTTTCTATTAAAATATATTTTTAAAAAACATTTCCAAAGCAAATCTCAGGGTATTTTTATATTTTTGAAGAAAAGTTAAGGCAGAATTTCAGGAATGAATGTATGAATAAACTTTATATAAGAATTTTATACATCAAAACAAACAAACAAACAAAAAACCCAAAAAACCTCTGGGATTGTTTACCAACTAAAATGGCTAATGTTTCCATCTCTCCAAAGCAGTGTTAGTATAGAAATTGCATTACTATGTTTACTTTACATTGATTAATGTGGTTATATAATTTTCTCCCTACTAGTCTCTTATTGGTTTTTCTATGCTTTTATTTTCACTCTTTTAAAATGGTCATAATATATCTGAAATATCTCTATTTATTGTCTTCATTGAGTACAAGAGGAAATCTGATCTCCCTGATAATATCAACTAAAATTTACAACATAATGTATAGTTAATAAAGTGTTTTTCAATTAACCATGATGATGATGATGATATTTTTTAAATTTCTCTTTTAGTTAGAGCACTTGACTCATTTTGTTATTCCTATTTATTGGCAACACCAAATAGGTCAAAATAAGTCTTCTAACACATAGTTGATCTCACATACTCTGGTTGTCAATTGAGCATATTCTAGTCTAGTTAACATCCACCTGAGTATAGCAACTCCTTACTGTGAATGTCTATGTTCAAGATACTTTATAGTAAATGCAATTCTTGCAATACCTTGTAAGTGAGGCATGTGTCATCCAACATAGATAAGAGAGCAGCTAAGACAGAGAAGATAGGTGATGTACCCTTAGTCACCCAACTAGGATGTGGCAGATCTGCTATATAAACTCTTGTTTCTCCTTCAACTACGTGACACAGCATTTATGAAAATTGAGTCCCGTTTCCAGAGTCAAAGTGGATGTAGTCCCCTTACTAAATGCACAAACTTGGACAACTTGCTTTACTTTTTTGAATCTGAATTTCCTCCTCCTTGTAAATATAAAATTAATCCTGGTCAAATTCCCAGAAGTGATGTACGGTAATGAGCATAGCTGCTGCCCAGCAATTGGCACTAAAAGCTGCAAATTACTGTTTTATTCTCCCTCCCTTATTTCTACTTTTTCCCCTCCCATCTTCCTTCTCTGGCATGAAAGAGTAAAATAGATGTCCAAGTTCAATTTCTGGCTCCATTTTGTTGCAATCTATGTGACTTTGGGGACATTATTTTACCACCTGAACTAGTTTTCTTATAAACAAGGGATATCCAGGTAGAATATGTACAATGTTTGAAGTACAGTAGATACTAAATACTGGTTCCTTCCTTTCATCTTTGTTTTTTTAAGTATGAAGCTCTATGCAAATGTCAGGTCTTATTATTATTAGGAGCTGAAAGAGTGTTATTAAATTTACATGTAATTTGATATCCAGAGGGACCCAAAAAAGGGCATTTAACTTCTTGTGTTCTAACTTTTCAAGCGCCATTTGCCAACACGATGTCATGGTTGCTTGCTGATTATTTAGAAACCAGTACTTGTTTCTTTTCTAGACAGGAAAAAAATATTCTCTTCTTAATCTACCCTTTCAGTTGTACAGTAGACACCAATCTCTCATATATTATTTGAGCATTGGTCCTTTCCAAATACATTGCCAGTGCAGAGATTTTATTATTCTAAGATTGATATCTTGCCCCTTTGTCTCTATATTAATTCTTTTTATCTTATTTATGAAATCTCAAGATCTGGTTCTTCTTCTTAAATTAGCTAATTTAATATTCCCATAGCTGCTTTGTTTGTCAATTCTCCATCAACTCTGCCATGCTTTTCTAGGCATTTTTCGTCTTTGAGAACATTTTCTTCATTCTCTATTTCCCCTTCTTTTTTTTGTCTCTCATTTTCTATTATCTGTGTCCCTGCCTTTAGTTCCTCTAATATCTATTTTTTTTCTTTCCTTCCTTGCCACTTCTT
This sequence comes from Delphinus delphis, assembly GCF_949987515.2. Classification (NCBI taxonomy): domain Eukaryota; kingdom Metazoa; phylum Chordata; class Mammalia; order Artiodactyla; family Delphinidae; genus Delphinus; species Delphinus delphis. The sequence continues at coordinate 19,617,923 of NC_082699.1, forward strand.
CCTGGCTGTGATCCAATCTCCCTTTCCAAATAAAAAACGACTATTTTTCAGAAGATACAGACAAGGTGGGTTAAAGGAGGTAGGTAGTATATTTGTAAAGAACATAAATGTTTATATAACATAAAATACATGGCAAAAAAAAGATTGTAGGCTTGGAAGTGATTCGTGTGGGTAGCTAGAATTTTCTGTGGCAGATATATTTCCAATGCTAACGAGTAGAGGTTTGATGTGTGTCCAGTAAATGAAAGCTTGCCTGAGAAGACCTTGGAGAAATCATAACCTTGCTAGGAGGTAGTACAAAATTAATTCTGCATTTTTAGTGCTTTCAATTTCTTACATGTGATTCCATTGTTATGTCACTCCTGTCACTTGACAACCGTGCAAGGTGGCTTAGTGATGTTATCTTTCTGTGTTTCATTGTTAGTTGCATGGAATGTATTTAGCTATTCACGCTGCTGTCTGTTTTCTGGTGTTCCTGTTGCCTTTAAAGTCTTTATTTTTTCTGCACCTTGTTCAAGATGAATTTGCAATATTTTTCTAGGTATGAGTTGCAACTTGTGAGGTTGAAACGTATGATATTGACATCTCTTTTTATCAAGTGCCAAATTTTTGAGTTTTTTCCTTAGATATTTTTGAAAGCAAAATTTATGTTCATGTAAATAGACAACTGAACCAAGACATTGCTTTAATAAATTTACTGCTAAATTCTCATGAAATACTTGTTTGATTTCTCAATATATATAAATATGTACTTCTATAAAATAATTCTAATGTATTGTATTCATATAGAATTGTAATAAAGTTTCACATATATCATCTTCTTTGAGATTCACATAAACTTTCTGAAGTAAGTAAAGTAGATATTTTTCCTCCTATTTATAGATAAGATAAGGGCTTCCAGAAGTTTTTGGACATTCTCAAGGTCACATGGCTAGAAAAGAATTGAAACTGGAATACTTAGGTCCACTATATTTATTCATAATTCATTGCTTTTTTCCACCAAAATTTAAAACCATTGATATAAGTGTGTATAGTATGTACCTGCCTTAATGACTTTGAATAAAAAAAAAAATCATTCATATTTTCTGTCACCATTATCATAACAGCTATAATTTGCCAGCCACCATACTTACATTATTTCTCATTCTTACAGCAGACCTATAATCCAAGTCTAATTAATCCCAATTTATGGACGAGGAAGACGGTGTCAGAGAGTTTTAATAACATGTCCAAAGTTATTATCTCAGGTACTAAAAGCGCTGCTCTTGCTTTTTTGTTTGACTGTGTCGCATGTCTTGCAGGATCTTAGTTCCCCAGCCAGGGATTGAACCGGGCCCTCAGCACTGAAAGCAGGGAGTCCTAACTGCTCTGGACCACCAGGGAATTCTCACGAGTCTTGCATTTCAACTTGCTCTACATCTGTCTGAGTGTGTATGTTTTTTTTTCTGCACTAAACAACATAATTTCTAGATAAATTCTTTAATACCATTTTGTTTTATAGTTAGGAAACCTATTTTACAACTGTTACTCAGTTAAAAAGGAAAAAAAGAGAAAAATAAGTTACAGTATATCACCAGCAGAACTTCCAGGTAACGTTCTCTCTAAATCCACTTCTCTAATACTTATTTTTGCATCAGGGAATCTGTGATCATATCAGTGACTTGGACTCATGTACAGTGATCTACCTCCAAGTGACCACTGAGGCCAGATGCAAATTGAGATAGATACAAAATGATCAGAATATCTCACACAAACACATACATGTACACACATACATTGCTCAAAATCCAACCTGTCACATTTCAATGATATCAATTGTATTTGTTTCTATTGCTATGGAAAAATTACCATAAACTTAGTAGTGTAAAACGATATGAATTCATTTTCTCACAGTTTCTGTGGATCAGCAGGCTAAGCAGCAGGACTAATCTGGGTCCTCGGCTCAGGATCTCCATAGATCGCCTGCAATCAAAGTGTCAGCTGGGTTGTTTTTCCTTCTAGACCTGCGTTTGTCTTGCGCCAACTGAAGAAAAATGCACAACCTAAACGTTGAGAATTATGTTTTATTCAGTGGACTTACTGAGGACTTAAGCCCAGGATGCAGCCTCTCAGATAGTTCTGCGGGACTGTTCCAAAGAGGTAAGGGAAGAGCCAGGATATATAGGAGTTTTTGCTGAAAAAAATTAACATGTATTCGGACATCAAAAGATTACTGCTAATCACACAAATCAGACATCTCAAGTTAATGATTTAAGTGTTCCTATGTATGGGAAGATGCAAAAGTCTGGGCTCACTGAAGTTATTCCTGTTTATTATTATTATTTCAGCTGTAAGAAATTTATTTTTTAACATGTTTATTTGTTTATCTTTTTCATGGAAAGGTATTTTATTTCAAATATACCAGTGTGTATATGTCAATCCTAAACTCCTGTTTTTCTCCATCCTGAATTCCACCCAGAGTGCATCACAGAGGACAGCTGCAGTGGCTGAGGGCTTGATGGCTGCTACATCCTTTGTTTACTGAAATGGCAGGTGACATTCTTTGTCCACATTTGCAACATGATGTGGTTGTTGGCAAAGATAAGTTCCTTCCAGTTGTAGGACTGAGGTCCCCGTTCTCTTGCTGACTGTCAGCAGAGGATTACTCTTAGCCCCTCCAGGCTACCTCCATTCCTTTGCCATGCTGCCCTTTCTCAGGCCCTCTCACTACATGGCAGCTCATTTCTTCAGGGCTGGCAGGAGGACTTCTTACTCTGATCTGCTAAGGCAGAGTTGTATGTAATGTAACACAATTACAAAGTGACTATCCCCAAACCTTTGCCATATAACGTAACCTAATCAAGACAGCACCTGCCCTACCACTTTTACCATATTCTCTTGCCTACAGGTAAGTCACAATTTTACCCACGGTCAAGGAGAGGAGATTACAAAAGGGCATGATGGATTGGGAGTCATATTTTGTCTAACATATCAATTCACCAAGCAGAATTTTCTAAGAGGAACAATTAAGTGTCACCTTCTCTTTCCACTCAAGCTGGTGGGAAGATGACTTAACTGACAGTAGAGAATCTGACACAGAGGAGTTTCTTGAGGAGAATAAAGTTTCCCCTTGTCCATCTATGGCAAATAGCTGAGGGTGCTTTCGCTTCACTTTTCACTATACTCTGTTGAAAATTTATCTTGCCATCACCTTTCGCTCTTTCTCTTCTACTTGCAAACTAATGCATTTCTGATGATGTGAATACATTGTAAAAAAGTAACAATTAGTGCCAAAAAGCTGCATATATATGTTTTAGTATAAGAATAAAAAGTCTTCAACTCTGAAACATTTAAAATCATACTTACCAATAAGTTTTTAAAAATGTGTATATATAAAGTAAGAGTGCTGGTGGGTTTTAAAATATTCTTAAACATTACCTTATGTGCTTTGTTTCTGCAAGATATCTTTCATTTTAGCCAAGACTATAATAGGGTAAGTTTCCACAATAATAGCGTTTCTGAGAAAACACAGTTTCCCAACTGATAGGTATATTCAACTGTAAGAGTTTCCACTCCCTGGGAATTCAAGAGTCAGGGTCTAAGATTTACTAACTATGGGTCGATTTATTATCATGGAAGCCTTATTTGTAGTTCAGTACCCTCTACTGGCTGACGGTCTGAGTGACTGTAATACTGATGATAATTTATTGCATAACAGTAATATTTTCCTATTGCAGCATTTAAATTAATCAGGTAACAGGGAGGATCTTTTCTGTTCTTCATTCAAAGGCATTTGTTCGAGTTGTATCTTTCTCATGTCAGAGAAAACATTAGACATGATTAGCTGCAGGTATCTGCGCTTCATGATATCCAAGCAAAGTCCTTTTTATATTTCATCTTATAATTGTATTTGCAACTTAATGTTTGAAGTGTCAGTCTTTGTAAAATTAGCTCATCTTGTTATGATTTAGAGCTTTGATGTGAGTGAAAGGCCTCAGTTGCAATGCAGAGTCACATCTGAGAGTAAACTGCATAGACAAAGAAACTTAGAAGACTAGTAAATCAAATACTCTGAGCTGTCTATGTGGATTATGAGAGTATTTGCATAACTTTGAAGTATTTATACTGATGAAATTACAATAATTAAAATCATTGCTGTGTCAATTGCTAGAGGCCACAAGGCATAGCAATTACTAGCATGCAAATCAGACTTTGTGTAAGCATTTTAAAGAATAATTACCTTATTTGATTCAGATGTGTCTGAAAGGCATTAAGAATCATTTGAGCTATTTTGCCGTCAACAATTTTAAGGCTCGTAGATAATGTTGTTGTTATTATCAATTATTTACTTTTGTATATCACTTTTCCTTATTTTGGTTGAAACTAAATGCCACAGATAAAAGAAAAACACACAACTTTGCTGTAACTAGGAACAATTTACAATATCACTTAAATCTGCATCTCTCTTCAGCAAACATTTTTCTTTCTAATGGGCTTGACTCTGCTATGTCATCAGTTTTGTGCTAAATAACTAATGTATGCTCGATGTCTACATTCACACAATTTAAGGTCAGGGTTGTGAATTGCAGGAAAATCCCAGAGTAAGAAAGCCAGACATAAAAGTTTGCAAAATATTGTCTCAAATATATTTGTCACAAGATATGTATATGTGGACACTTAGCCAGCTGAGAATTTTAGTCCTCTAAGTGCAAATATTTTACTTTCTAAGTTTAATACCAAACCTTAGGTAACACACTGAAATCAAAACAGGCATCATATTGGAATATGTGATAATTTAGAAATTGTGAAGTACTTCCTCCAAGACTTTAAATAAAGTGATGGTTAAAGCAGGTGTACTCCATACGATTGTTGTTTTAACAGAATGCTGAGTCCTGATCTGTTTTGATGTACAGAGTAAGTCATTTAAATATAAAGACTTTTTTAAAAACATGTATCATGCAAAATAATTGAGTCATAAATCAATGAATCAAGGCAGTAATGAGGACTGTCACCCAAACTGCTTTATTTCTTTGGGCTTGCTGAATTTTACCATGTCTCTCAATAAATATTTTCTCTAAATAGGTAGAGTTTATGTGTTATTACCATCGAAAATTCAAGGTGTTCTTATGATCAAAGCTTTGCTATTTTAACATCCCTTACTTTGGTTTGTTGCTTGAAAGCTCCTGAACTTTCCTAAACTCCTAAACTACCAGATAGACTTAACCTAAAATCCATCTCTCCTTTTTGGATGACTATGGAAATGGTGTCTAGTTTTCATTTTACAAAATGTATAACTATCTGAAAACTAAAGCACTCATCCACAATATATTTTGAAAATTAATTTTGGATTATTTAAGTTAGCTTAATAACTTTACTTGGAAAATACCTTCTGTGAAAACATATATAAAGATACAAAGGAGCTAAGAAACTAGCAATAAATATGTGAGGTTTGTGCCTCTCTTTTCTACATCTATTGTATCTATACAGTTGATATGTCCTCTCATGAGATACAAAGTACAACAGACAAACATGTGTGATCTTCTTCAATAAGAGCTCCTAGAAGAAAAGTCCTAGACTCATATCAGGCATATTTTAGACACTCATTAAATATTTGTTGATTGGCTGAGTAAAACATCTACATAAAAAGAATCCACATTTACTAGAAAATATATTTGTCATACAAAATAAGAAAAGTAAGCTTCTGTATACAGCAGGAAGTTTAGTTACCACATCTTGCAAGAGAAAAAGAGAACCTGGATTTCATCATGCCAATTCTTGATGCCATTAACAGTGGAATAGCTGAATTTGGATATTACTATAATTTTCAGCAACAAAAACGTGTTGAAATATGGAAAAAAGGCATTAGTGTATAGAAGTTCTTATAAAAATAAAGCTTTTGACAAGCTCTAGTGTGTTCAACCACTGGAAATTGAAAAGATTTACTGATTTTTCATTTTGATATATTTTTAATCCAATCTTCTTTGTTCTGGCCTCTCTTTCTTGTTGAGTGACTGTGAGTAAATTATTTGAGTCTTTCCATGTATTTCAAACTGCATTTTTATTATTTTAAATAAAACTTTCAATAGATGTGTTCCTTCCATTTCCTTTCTATCTTGTAAGGATACGTAGAAAGAAAAGTTCCACCAATGACTCTTAATTACATTAGTTTCCAGCAACATCTTATGCGACTTAGTTACAGGGCTTCTTACAGCCCATAGTAAAGTAAAAAATGTTCCTTTGTTCCCTGTGGCAAAATAAACCGGTCATTCATATATACAGTCTGGGCAAAAAGTTGGGCAACATGAATACTTTTAGCATTACAATGCATTTGAATTATAATGTCATTACTGTTGGTTCTCTCTTTAATAAAAGATATATGTGCTTACCTACAATGGATCATAATTCTCTAGAACACATTGAGTCAAGATCTACAAAACAATCTAAATTCTTTCAGAGTAATTTTCCAAAGCTTTCCCAGAGACCCTGGCCAAAAATTAGCACTGACCAAATTATACATCAATTTTATCTTCATATGGTAAGAAAAAGAAATTGCATAGTAGATCACCTCTATATAGATGATTTTATTTCACTTTTTATATAGTTTGCATTCAAAACATTAGGATGGTACACTCATATTTATGTCAATATTTTTTTGTGTGTGTGGGATCTTAGTTCCCCGACCAGGGATCAAACCCGGGCCCATGGCACTGAAAGCAACGAGTCTTAACCACTGGACTGCCAGGGAATTCCATATGTCAACATTCTTAATGTTCACAGGATAGCATAATTCAACAAGGCTTAGCATATAATACAGTATAGACCTCATATGGCCCAGAGCAATGACTCAGATGAAGCTCAATCACAATATTCCCTGGAGAACGTTTTAAACATGTAGTCTCATTCTCTTCCCCAGAGTTGCAGAAGCAGAATCTCAGGGAAGTCAGTCTTGGGACTCTGCATTACAAAGACATTCTCCAGAGATGCTTGGGCATAGTTAGGTTTGATCATCACTGTCAGGTTCCAGTGTGCATAGAGAGGTCCCAAAGTGTACCAATATGTCCCAGAGACAGCAAAACAAGTGAGAGATGGAGCCTTAAAGCTTGGTTAAACGTGTCTGGTTTTTTTCCCTCTCTGTAAAGCAAATAAACTTTTACTTTTTTTTTTTTTTTAATATATAGCTTCAGTGTAAATTTCATTGTGCAAAAAGATTTATAGCGAAAAATAATTTAAAATATATTTATTCCTTACCTACTGCTTTTTCTAGTTGATATTGTAGCTTTGAAAAATAGTTAGGTCTCTAGTAAGATCTCTTTTTCTCCTAAATATATAGGAATGGGTGAATATCTTCTTAATATGAAAATAACCAAATATATATCAGAAAACAAATTTCAGCATCATGTGTAATGGTGAAATAGCAGAATTTCCAAGAAAATCAGAAAAAAGATTTTTTCATACATTATCATACTATCTATGATATATTTTAATATCATTTTGAAGGGCTACTTAATGTAGTGGACATGAGAATAAAGTATAAGTTTTATATTCTAGAAAGGAGAACTTAAAAGTACCATAATTTATAAATCCAAGGGAATCAACAAAGAAACCATTAGAAACCACTAGATAATAGATCATGCAGTCATTTAAAATTTTAAGTGTCAAAAACAAAACCTTTCTATATACAAATTCTGACTAATTAAAATATATCATTGAATAAAATAAACAATTAAAAATAGCAATAAATAAAAAATGTAAAACCTCATCATAAATGTTGAGGAACTATGTGAAGAAAACTGCACCTTTCTATTGAGAGGTAAGTCTAGAAAGACATAATAGAGTATAATAAAGATATGCCCTATTTTTGTAAGAAACACAATATTATGAAAAAGGAAGAAAAATAGCATAAAGATGTCAAGTGTCTCAAAATCAATCTATATACTAAATGTAAGATTAATGGAAAAACAAACAATTTCTAAAGGTCTCTGGCAAAGACTGTAAAATTTATGTGGAAGAATAAACTATAAAATTATAAAAAAGAAAAAACAATCACATGATTGCAAATGATATAAAGCCTAACAAATAGATATCATGATATTCACAAAATTCATGTAATTCTGGCACTGCAATCTATAGACAAAACAGTCCAGAAATTAAACAACGGAATATGGTAAAGACAACTTTTCACATTAATAAGGGAAACATATATATAGGGGGAGAGAGAGAGAGAATTCTGCTTCTAGGTAACATAGAGTAATAGAGACCAGAAATACCTTCCTGCCTGAAACAATTGGAAACCAGACAAAATATCTAAAACAATGGCTTGCAGACATTAAAAACTGGACAAAAAGGACAATGACCACGGAAACAGGATTAGCAATTGAGACAAGCCCCCAAGTTGTCCCAGCTTACTTCCTAGAGAGAAATTCCAGGACACAGTGTTGGAGGGACACCAAGATGGAGTTCAGCCATTTTCTTAAGGAGATAGAGCTGGGAGTCCAGGGAGGCCATAGCACCTAGAATTGCCAGGACAGATGATCTTAGAGGAGAGGATTGCACATAGAAAGAACTTGAGAGATCAGTAGGGGATCACCCTCAAGCCTTCAGCTGAGTACGAGTGAGTGCATACATGTGAGAAAACTACCCAAGGCTGGGAAACAAATAAACAACAAAAGCAGCAAAGGAAAGAATTCCCATAATTCTTTAAGGGCAGGGAATTTATATTGTCACCAGCCAAAGTAGAAAACCTAGTAATTCACAGGACATCAGGTAGAGTGTGCAGAAAGATATTGCCTCAGTAGCGGAACAAAGTTAGTCTTAGACTAAAGACTGATCTGGTCATGCACATCAAAACTTAAAAGCAAAGCAAAAATGGATCAAACTATTTCAAGCAATTTAACTGCATCTCAGTACAGGGCTCAAGAATATTTATAGAAATACAAAAATATCCAGCACTCAATAATGCAAGATTATAAGTGCCTGGCACCCAATCAAAAATTACCAGAGATGTAAAGAAACAGAGAAATACAACCCACAATAAAGAAAATTTGAATTGCTAACAACAGAGTGAAAAATGATAAAGGTTGTATAATTAGTAGAAAGAGAGATAAAACAATTATAAACCTACTCCATATGTTCAGGAAAGTAGAGAAGAAATTGAGTGTGATATTTCAAGACATAAAAGATACCCTATGGACCTAAACAAAGAAATGAAGAGCATTGGAATGGTATATATATGAGTAAATATAACAGGCTTCTTTTTAAATATTTTTAAAAGATAATCTACCATTTAAAACCAATAATCATAATAATAATGAAGTTTGGGATTTTCAACCTATTGAGAAATAAAATGTACGATAACAGCACAAAGGCCAAGAAGGAGACAATGGAAGATAATTCTCACAAGACTCTTGCAACATACTTCCTACAGTAGTGAAGAGATTATTCCTCTTCCTGCTCTGATTTGCACTTTTCATTTAAGATTGAAAGCATCACTGCTTATTTTCTCTGATTTCCTAAAATCTCTTCTTAAATTCTGCCTGAAGTCTCTCTCTTGATAAGGCTCAGCCATTAGATTCCCCAGCACAGACCAGGAGAACCTGTACTGTCATCCCTGGTTGATCTTACAATGCCATATTGTCCCTCAGGTTACACATGCTCACTGCTCCTCCTTTATTTGTCCAAACATCCTCATGTAAATTAACTCTGAAAAATGAATCTGACCACCAGTTCACCACACATATGTGAATGAATCCCAGCTAAGTCTGAGACGTCTCCAGTTACAAAGAACTAACAGTGGAGCTAAGTCAAATAGGGAAGTGATTTTTAGTTATGGAATAGAGAGATTCTAAATCAGTACTAAATTATGAAGTTTCTATATGCACTTTTCTTTTTCTTTTATAATGAAGTTTTGAGAAACTCGCCAACAGTGAAAATGTGTCCACTCTCCTCTTTTTTTTCTTGCTATGTTTAACACTACCTTAGAGAAAGGAAATATTCCTTCTGGTTGGACTAAATATACCACTTTCAATTACCTGGGAGACTGAAATGGAATTACATATCACGAAGGACTTTGAAAGAGCTGATGTAAGTTGTTAATTTGATAAGCATTGTGCAGGTCAGCTTTTCCTCTGCAAACTTCTCTCAACTTGTCCTCCAGTTTCACATTTCACAGAGACATATTCTAACACATCTTGAGCAGAGTATGATAGACTTGTGAACAATCTGAAGTCAATCACCAGTCCTGTTCGTTCTCCAATCTAAACCTTAAGAGCTTTCCTTTCATGCATGGATAAATGGAAAGGAAAAGAATATCATCAGGACTCAATGGAGAGTCTCCTCTGATACAAAGTTATTCATGAAAAAAAAATTAAAGAAGAAATGCACTTTAATTTTTAAATAAATCAAGCAGTAAAATGTATGTATTAAGCAAGAGAGGACTATTTAAAAGAACAACATAGAATGTGAAAAGAAGGTGCAATTAAATAAAATAAGTAAAATACCAATATATTGTACACTTAACTATAAAACACAGTGAATCATCTGTAGAAAAGACAAACAATAAGTATTCACAGAGCACAGAAAATTATAAAGAAGAAAATCACATAGATAGAGGATAATTATGGAAGTCTAACCTACAAATAATGACTCTTCTCAAAGAAGGAAAAAACAAATACAAAAGAAGAAATAATAAAAATGTATTAATTTTTAAAGTATTAAGGTCATTTACCCAAAGGCTCATTATTATCTGGGAAAAATTACTGAAAGGAAATCTACACAGATTGTTCTTGAAAAATAATGACTAGGATTCCAAAAATAAAGAAAAAAAAAACTTTTGTAAGTATCCAGGTAGAAATAAGAAATAACTTATAAAGGAAACATATTGGAGACCTAAAGAAATTAAAAATGAAAGCAAGAGAAAAATTTCATGAGTCAGATTTTCTTCCTAAAAGAGCAAAAATAGCAATATTAATTGTTTCAAATGTTTTTTGTAGCAAGTGGTTGAAAGCAAATAAATTATTAGATAGTGCAGAAATAATAGAAAACTTAAAATATAAGGCATTAAACAGGACAAAGGGAATCTTTTTTATCTTCCTAAAATATTCAATTGCAGTGAGAAAAGGAGTGTCCTATATTATACATGATAATTCACCTCCTATAACAAACCATTTAAATGGTTTAATCCAATAAATGTCTTTAATGTTGCACTTCAGTGCAGGTTCTGGGAGTTCTTTATTCCATTCTAGGAAATACTCTACAATTTAGTTGGTCTATTATTTTCTAGAGCCTTGCTATTCTCCACTGAAATTTCAGAATATGAACAATGCACAAGTGAAGAGAAACTGTGAAGAATTGCAAGAGGAAGTTTAGAGATCAGTCCTAAATGGCATTAATAATTTCCTTACATATTCCATTGGCCAGAGCCTCATCATATGGCCTCACCAAAAGCAAGACAGGATAAGTACAGCTAAGCACTGTCTTAGGGAGAAAAGGAAAGAAACTGATATTAGTGGTATTAGTGAACACTAGCTTTCTTTGTTACAAGTACTAAACATTTACGTGTCAAAAATAACAATAAAAACTAAATATTAAGTTCTAGAAAAAAACTGATAGGAAACTGGAAGTATTATAATATTTTAATACATAGTTATAAGTTAAAAATAAAGAAGGTTCTAATCAATTAAAGTAAAATTCTAAATATGGGAAATATAGATGATACTGCCTTCTGAGGTGTGTATAGAATGTATACAAAAATACTAAGGTAAAAAAATAAAAAAATAAAAATAAAAAAAAATACTAAGGTATTTTTCAATAAAGAAAACTTCAATGGAAGAGATTGAATTGGTTATAAATTGGCCATTTGAGTTAGTTAACTTATTTTATATAAATTATTCATTTCGTGACAATGCCTTATACAACCATCGATAGGTACAACTACATAGACATGGATCTAAAAGATGCTTTAGAATATTAATGTGATATCTGGAATTGAGAAATTACCACCAATTTACTAATTTATATAATTTTTGAATAAAAATAGATTACTTAAAATCTAGGTGGGAAGAAATGTATTTCAAGTTTTTGTAAAAGAAAAAACATGAAGAGGAATGTGTAATTTACTGTGATTATTAACTTGAGTGAAAATGTAACGTTATGACAGTGCAATCCAGCAAATTGTGCAAAAAATAATACCACAATTGTATATAGTTAAGACAAATACATATCAGTATTAAAGATGTGGATGGAGAAACCACAAATATAAAAAGTACTCTAAAATTGCTGGGAGTTCCCTGGCAGTCCAGTGGTTAGGACTCGGTACTCTCACTGCCATGGCCCCTGGATTCAGTCCCTGGTTTGGGAACAAAGATCCTGCAAGCTGCATGGCATGGCTAAAAAAAAAAAAAAAAAAAAGCTTAGTTGTACTAATATGTAAAACTACAAAATGCAATTTTACTATAAATACTGAGTTGTAATCCCCAATCACAAAATTTTATGCAGGCATGAATATGATAAAAGTGGAATTCAAACCCTTTGCAAAAGTTTCTATGAATCGGCCCATAATTTTTTGGCAAACCTACAAAAATATTCATAAATTTTTTTCTCTTTTGCTATATCTTTGCCATAACTCCCAAATACCAGAAAAAATATTTGTGTAAAGAGTTGTTCATTAAAGTACTTATTTATTATTATTTTTTAATAAATTTATTTATTTTTGGCTGTGTTGGGTCTTCATTGCTGCAAGTGGGCTTTCTCTAGTTACGGTGGGCGGGGGCTACTCTTGGTTGTGGTGCGTGGGCTTCTTGTTGAGGTGGCTTTTTTTGTTGTGGAGCACGGACTCTAGGCGCGCGGGCTTCCGTAGTTGTGGCACGTGGGCTCCAGTAGTTGTGGTTCACAGGCTTAGTTGCTCCAGAGTATGTGGGATCTTCCCGGACCAGGGATCAAACCCGTGTCCCCTGCATTGGCAGGTGGATTCTTAACCACTGTGCCACCAGGGAAGTCCCAAAGTATTTATGTATATACTATATGAGACTACATACATATTTTTTTTAAATGGTGATTAAAAAATACAAAAGATGGAATATATTTGCAAGCCTCAGAATGTCACCTTATTTGGAAATAAGTTTGTTGCAGATAAAATTAGTTAAGTTAGAGATAGGGTGGGACCCTAATGCAATATGACTGGTTTCCTTATAAGAAGATGACCATATGAAGTCACAGAGTTACAGGGAGAATGTCATGCGCCAGGAGACAGAGATTGGGCTTATGCTTCCACAAACAAGGAATACTTGAAGCTGGAGGAGGTAAAGAAGAAGCCCACAGAGGCTTTGGAGAGGGCATGGCCCAGCTGACACCTTCATTTCAGACTTGTAGCCTCCAGAGCTGTGAGAAAATAAACTTCTTTGGTTTAAGCCACCCAGTTTGTGTTACTTTGTCACAGCAGTCCTAGGAAAACAATACAGCAGTCTAATTCCTGATTTTCTATCTTCCCTAAACCTGCTCCTCCCTTAGCTTTCTTCAATTTAGTAACTCCATCCATCCAGGTGTTTAGGACTAAAGCCTAGAACTCATCTTTGACTTCTCTGACTCACATTCGCCGTATTTAAACCATCAACAAATCTTAATGGTTTAACCTTTTAAATGTATCCAAAATCTAAGCACCTTATCCACCTCTTTTTTCACCACTCAGTTCCAAGCACTGCCATCGCTCATCTGGATTACTGAAATAATTTTCTAATTGGTCTACCACCTTCATCGTTCACCCACTGCTGTGCATTCTGAATGTAGCATCCTAAATGTGTTAGAACAGAGTCAGACCATGTCTCTCATTGCTCTAGATCCTACAGTGGCTTTCCACATTAGACAGAATTAAAGCAAAAATCCTTAACGTGGTCTAGATGGGTCTCTATGATCTAGTTTACTTTTCTTCCCCAATTCCTACCACTTCCCATACCTCTTTGACCTCACCTCCTACCAAATCCGCCCCAACTCCAACGACATATGTCACAGAGCCTACTTGTTTGCTGTTATCTATGTCTAAAATGTTCTTTCTACACGTATCTCATGATTAGTTTAGTTTTCATGTTTAAATATGGTCTTATCTCTAAGACCTTCCCTGACCGCCTTATTCTCTATTGTTACAACCTCAATCCTCCTCTGCTTTATTATTCTTCGTAGGACTTATCTCCAACTGGCACAATATAAAATTTACTTGTTTGATTATTATTTGTCTTCTCCCACTAAAATGTATATCCCACTGAAGCACATTTTAATCCTTTATTGGTTGCTGTCTCTCAGATCCTAAAAGAAGGCTTAGAACATAATAAGTATTTTATAGATAACTGTACAAATTAATAATTACAAGGGAGACATACCATTCATCAATTTGAGCAAAAAAGCTATTTAAAAAGACTATGTATATTTACTACATGCTGCGAGATAAATATTGTAGCTGTAAATGACATATTTCTTCATTTAAATATGCCTAACAAGACCAGTTTTTGGAATTAAACGGTTTTATTTACCTTCTTTAAAGTGATAAAACTGCATTTTTTAGTAATAAGATTCAGCATTTCACTAAATCATATCTTTCTTTTAAATTGTACAATTTAGTAATAATGCCAGGGTATTTGTCAAAGAATCCCCTCTAAAGTAATTAAATTTCCTTTTGCTTAAAATAATGCATTAGAAATGTATAAGATTATTATCAATGATAGACTCCACTTTTTCTCATGCATTTTCTTTGTATAAATTGTGTTGCAAAATGTAAACATAAGCAACTGTGAACCATCAACTCACAAATAATCTATCCCCCAATTTAAAATTTGATATTTCTATTCAGTAAACTTAATACTTCTGACCATATAAGTATATTAAGTAATAATATCTGATTACCAGAAATTTCACATTCTTATGAAATGTCTTTGAAATGTCGAGTTTTCAGGCAGAGTAGATGTCTATTGTATTTTACTGCCAAAATAACATGTTTCAAATAGTAAAATGGCAGGGGAATACTGACCGAGCTATTAATAAAACACACCAGCTTTTAGCTGGCAAAGCAGCCTTCTTTCCATCAAACACGTCTCAGCCTTTAATAAAGAAACTCAAGTGGTGTAGGTGAAAAATTACTTTTCTCACCCGGTCATCTGTCTGTCATGTATTATTCAGGTCACCAATGTTTGTCCTGAACTGTATCATTCTGTAGTTGTGTCAGGTATGAGATATGTTCAGTGTAATTCCATCAGACTTCGTGAAGTTGATTAGAACAGATCACCTTTCGGCATGGCCACAAGTTACCTCAGCAGATTGAGTGAAAAAGACTTATTTATCTTTGCTTTATAATAAAGAAAGAGATGAGCAAATTTATCCATTAACTTGAAAAGACTCACATATTTGGGGTGAGAACAAACTATAGTTGGTAATTCTATTGAAAATACTATAGGGCATGGTTGCTTCTTCTGGAGTAAAAAAGCTTAAGTGGAGTCTGCATTTGATAGCGTGACATATTTAACCAAAGTACATGCATTTTATTATAGTCCTTAAAATGGTAAATGTTTGTCCCACAACAAAATTATAGAATGCAATAAAATGTGCCAAACCTTTGACGGTTTCCATTGCCTTTTATCCTGCATTCTTTTTGCAAAATAATTTTCACTTTGAGTTTACAAAAAATCATCTCCAAAGTTTATGTAATCATTATACTGTTAGGCCTTGATTAAGTCATAGGCTAATTTTAGCTAAAAAGATTCTAAAACATTACATAACTCAAAAATATTTGTGAAGAGGTTTGGACAAATCCAAAGATATATGAATTACGTGTAAGGAAACCTAGGTGTAAGATCACGCCTGATGTGACCTGCGGTCCTCATGTTCCTTATCTGGCAAATAAATGAGTAGGACTCATGGGTCCTGGAGGTGGGAGTGAGCAAAATGACACATACGTGATCATACAGTAGAGTAAGTCTGTGTTCTAGTTTAGACTCTGCTACTTACTAGATTCATGGTTTAGACATGTTTCTAAAAACGAAAATAAAAGACCATATGGTAGCATATCTAGCATATAGTAATGTGTGTGTAATGTATATGTATGTATGTACACACACAGATATTTAAGCATTGCCTCACTTCAAATGGTTTTAGATACACAAAATAGGAATTAGGGTATATTCTTTATTCTCACATCTTCCAGTCACTGATTTTAAGAACTCTTGAAATAAATTTTGAAAAATATAGAACACTGTCACTAAGAGCAAACTAGGTGACTTCGTAATTTTGCAAAATTTGCATTGTTACATATAAAAAGAGAAAAAGAGTGTGAAAATCTAGTGGGGAATCTACCTTTCTCTTACTCTGTAAACCTATGTATTTCCTTTAGCTGGGTGCCATAGCTCAAAGCAACAAGTATTTATTAAGCTTCAGGAAGTGGCCAATGTTTGCTGTGCTGTGAAGCACACTTGCCAGGTATAGATTTTGTCCTCCAGAGAAAAATTTTTTTTTGAGCCGATGAACAGGAAGCCTTACGTGTATGAAGCAAACCAGAAGCATATAAAGTGTAATCAAGTGTTAGTGTCTCATAGAGCAAATTTAAGCTGCTAGATAAATTTTGAAAAAGGGAAATACAGAAGATAATTTATTTTGTGTAAAATATTCAGAGGGAGGAACTGAAAGATAAAACTAAATTTATACTCATCTTACTTTACATCCTTAGAGCTTGTACTTTTTAAAATTGTTTGAAGTCCATACATAGACTTCTAAGTTCTCTGTGTGAATTATTCTATGGGATCATTTTTTATTTTCATGGCTGGCAACTTATTAGTGATTTAAATAGGCATCCAAACCACACCCCTTCCATTGTATATGTCTGGATTACCTTTAAACCTAGCTAAAAAGGTGGGCTCTGATTGGCTTACCCTAAAGCAGTCAAGGTAGTTTTACTGAAAGTTAGACACATGAGTTAAGTTTCTCCAATCAAAGGGAAACTCAGAATCTTGTTCGATGCTTGAACATATGCATGTGGCCTTCTAGATTCCCAGAAATATTCTTGACTTTTTCAAAGCCCACCATGAACATTTTATCCCCCAGTTTTTCATTGTAAGTTTTTTGGTTAGCCTCTTGTTAACCTTAACTTGTATCACTGCCTCAGGCAATTGTGCTGTTAAACAGTTTTCTCTGATTTTTTTGAACAAATTATATACAGAAATGGCTATTCTCACAGATAGAGATCTGAGTTCAATAAAATAAAATGAGTCCTGAAAATGGAGGTTTTCAGTGAGCTACCAGACAGGTCAAACAGTGGTGGTTTTCTGGAAATGCAGTGTTGGGGTGAGCTCCAAGTTATTGTGTTCTCTCCAGTGGCTCGTAAGGCCACTGGTTTTCAAGGTTACTAAAAATTTGGGTTAGGGTGATGGGAATAAGGCAAGTTAAAATACCACTAAGCTCACTGTCCTTACCATGATATAGCCAGTTTTCTTGAATAAGTGTTCCTTATACAAATCTTTTGTTAATTTCTAGACTTCTGGTAAGGTTAAAACTAATCAAAAAATAAGATAAAATGGTTAAGAACAAAAATATTAAGTATAACAAAGTATATGCAGTCAGAAGTATAAAGAATATTTGCATAATTTATAACACTTCATGATGTTAAAAATAGCATTATTGTATTTAGTCTTCATAATGACTCACATGGTAGGTATTTATTTTCCCTACTTTCTAGATGAAAACAACTAAGACTTAGAGAGTACTAGTCATTTGCCCAAAGTCACAGTTAATAAATATGGGAAAAGATTAATCAGATTAATCTGACTATATTGTCTTAATTTAATTAACATCTATCATGATGATATATAAGTATATATATCTCATATGTAATGACTAATATTTATTCAGAACCTACTATGTATCAGTGACTTGACAGGTACATTTAATGCATTGCCTTAAATAATTCTCACAAAGACCTGAAAACTTGAAAAATTAGGAGTTATTTTCCCTAAAGTTAATCTCTGCAATTAATGAATTAGAAAAAAAAATTGAAGAAGTTTTAGAATGGACAAACTTTAATACATAAAATTATTATTTAAAAAAATAAATGAAAACCCAAGAAAATTTCTAAATATAGATGCAAATAGTAAAATGTATCGCAATTACCTCCTTATAATGAAAACATACATTATAGTAAGTACATAGAGTCAAACTGATGGTGCCAAAGGGAAAATATCCAGAAATTAATATGACAAATTTAATAAATCAATAAAGCAATGGTAGATTGAGTATACATATTGTCTTAACTAATATATGACAAAATCTTCATCAATAATAATTTATTTGCCTTTTTTTTGTTTTGTTTTGCGGTACGCGGGCCTCTCACTGTTGTGGCCTCCCCCGTTGCAGAGCACAGGCTCCGGACGTGCAGGCTCAGCGGCCATGGCTCACGGGCCCAGCCACTCCGCGGCATGTGGGATCCTCCCGGACCGGGGCACGAACCCACGTCCCCTGCATCGGCAGGCGGACTCTCAACCACTGTGCCACCAGGGAAGCCCTATTTGCCTTTTAAAAGGCAAATAAATGCCTTAATATACAGTTTTTATAAATGAACAACGGAATAAGTGAAAATAGATGAAGTCATTCTACTTTCAGAAAATAAAACAAACTTTCATTTACATGAGGGGTTACCAAATCATGTTTCTGTAAAGGTCTTGATAGTAAAGAGGTTAGGGTTTGTGTACCATAAAGTCTCTGTCCTAACACTCAACTCTGCCATTGTAGCAGGAAAGCAGCCAGGGATAAGACACAAATGGATGGGTCTGTCTGTATTGCAATAAAATTTTATTCAAAAAAAGTCACAGACAAGATAGGACCCATGATACCAGAGTTCCTGACTTGTGTCAATAAGAAACCACTTTCAATTAGTAAATGGGTAAAAATAAAGAAAACAAAGTAAGAAATTTTGTTTGTTGCAAAGGCAAGAATAAAAGAAAAACATGCTGCTGGAGTATGCATATATCGTAATATATAGTAAAAGTCCAAATTTTCCTTATATTTGGACTGAAAAATTCTAATTCTTAGATTTAATCTAAGGAAATAACAATACTCATTATCTAAATCTTATCATTTATCTTGGTGTATGGTCAGGCCACTTAAGATGGCTGTTCTCTTGCTCTCTGTACATCCCCTTACCGATGAGTGCCTGCTTTACCTATACCTTAAGCACATGACTGACCTTCCTACTACTTGCCCCAAGCCCCAGCTAGTGACTGTTCTTATCAAAGGGGTGGTGAGGGGCATGCCCCTCTACTGGTTTCCCTGGTAGCTAATAAGCCCACCTGATGTCAATTCCCCTATAACTAGTAATCTCCCCTTACCCTCTCCCCCCAAGGTGAAGACCGCCACCATGTCCTGCTTGCTGTCCACTGCACACAGTAGGGTGTTGCTCCAGGACCTTGCTTCAGACGTGTAAACTCCCCCATCCATTAAACTGTTGATGTCTCTGTCATTGTTTCCGGGCTCCTTCTTTGGTCTTGAAGCTGGGTAAGCACAGGGCTTGTAGGCCTTCGGGGTGCAGCCCAACACTTGGGGTTTTGCATTTGGAAAAATGAAAAATAGAAAAGGATGAAAGTGAAACATTTTGGGGGGAAACTTTTTTGGAGATTTTTTTTAAAGAAATTTCCCCCAAAATGCTTACGGGTGCTTGGAAATTCTCAATCCTAAAATACTAATAGCAAAAAAAAAAAAAAAAAAAAAAAAAAAAAAAATGTGTTAAAGATTTCTCTCTTTAGTTTAGAATAATCTAGTAGAAATCAATACTCATAACTCTGATTTTTGTTTGTCGTTTCAGTAAGAGAATTCATCCTCTCTATGACTTGTCCCATTTTAAGTTCTTGACCATATTACATGAGTAAAATGATATTGGCCATCTTTTTCCTTTATTTACATAAATAAGACCATGTAGAAAATAACAAAAATAGTAACTAAAATGTGTTTATCTTGCAGTTTTTAAGACATGATCTTCTAATTGACATCTTACTTAGTTGATAATTAACCCTGTAAGATGCATTACATTTTTTTCATTCTAAATGGTATCCTGATGACCTACATGTGACAACAGTTGACCAAAGACCCACATGAGAAAACAAAGGGAACACTGAGTGAAATCATTTCATATATGTGGATTTCATTTACTCTTCCCTAATGAGCAAGGTTGTTCAAACACAAAAAAAGCCTCTTTCTTATTTCTTCACAGGAAAATGAGAAGGATTGATCCTCTTTGGTGTACTCCAGAATTTAGAATCACATTGGGTTAACATCTGAAATCAGACACCTCAGGTCAACGTTTGCTTGTTAAGCCATTCCTACAGTCTATGAGGGTAGTTGCTTTAGTTAGAGAACCTTCAAATCTTTATAGTATTCTACTTCCTTTTTGAAAAAATATTTCTCTCCATTCCTTCTTAATATCACTGTCCTAACAGCATGCATTGTTATACCTGTGATTAGATAGAATGCCTCCAAATGACCTCCAAATAGCAAAGGGAGATCTGGAAAATAACTCCTCTGAAGTTCTCACTCCGATTGCTGCCTTAAGTTCTTTCATAAGCTGAAAGTCACAGTGAAAGGTCAAAACTAGATGTATGGTATATTAATAAAATATGGCAAAGTTCAACCAAAACTATATTACTTGAGGTACAAAGAGAGTGATATAATGCTGTCCTAACTAAATAAGGGTTGGAGGAGGAGCTTTGAGAAGAAATAGGGATTTGAAATATTTCTGGAGACTTTTGAGGAAGGTGGTTAAACATCAAGCAGTATGTTCTAAAATGCATATTTTAATGGATATATATCTCTAAATGACTAATATAATTATACTTTAAATTTCAATTTTAGCATTACTAGAAGCTGGCATGTACTAGGTTAAGACTCACAGTTATTTAAATTTTGGCACGGGATAATTGTACTTAATATATAGTATCTATGACTAGAGATCTGTAACCAGAAACATTTTTCTGTTAAAAACTTGTTTCTTGAACTGGCTTTCTGGGTCAAATGTGGTCACCTGCAAGACTTTATTCCTTACTGTACTGTGAGCATGTGAGTAAATTGAAGAGTGACACTGCAGAACCATGACAAGCCTCTCAACCCACCCTCTCTGACATGAGTTATTAGGGCCATTATGAGGGAGCTCTGAGATGAGAGTGAGAAACCTTAAGGGCTTAATATTTAGTGAAATGTTTAGAAGTTTGAATTCCAGTCTTTATTGAGATTTTAAACTTTTTCAAGCTTAAATCTTGGATGAAATTTTCCAATAAAAATTATCTACAGTATCATTTTGGCTTTTGTCTTTGTCCTTTCAGAATGAGTCAAAGAATGAGAGTTATTTTTCGTGAAAGAAGAATTTTTAAGTAAAATGTGGTATTCATAGACTAGACAAACTAAAACAAGAATATAGATTTAATTTTCAATACTTCTTTCTCCTTTAGGTAGTTAAGGTCTAAGTTGATGTACTCAACACCTATTTATGTATATACCACATTAGTAATATAAGCAACATCAACCCATACTAAAATCTATGAGCCACATAAGTGAATATTCAGCTAATGGAGAACATTAACCAGAGCAGACCAGACTTATGCAATGTTAGCTTATAAATACTAATTCCAGTAATGCATAAAAATTGATTCTAGCATTGTCAAAATTAATTATGACTATTAAATTATTTAAGTGTGTCAGGGATTTGTCTATATATTTTGTATTATTATTTCCACCATTTCTCTGACAAGGAAGCTGCCTCCCCTGCATATATTCTTTCTGAGAGTTTTATTTCCCCCTAAGAATCTTATATTTAGAAGTATATAGAAATATACATAGATTCCAGAGATAGGTTTCTTGGCAGGACTAAAGGACCAATTGCATGTAAAAGGTTAAGGAAGTAGGTTTAGCCAAGAATGACTGAATTACCTGGTTTAGATAACCATTGGAGGATAAAACAATTTAATATGGAAGGAAATTCAGGAAGATGAACAAGCCTCAGAGGAAACATATCAAATGTTATTTGGGATGTGAATTTGAAAGACTGAGGAATCACCAGAGTAGAGAGAGGTTTCCAAAGTCTGAATGGACACTTGGAAGTAAGATCAAACAATGGTAAGTGTTGAAGTCATAGATTCAGGAGTCTAAAATCAGAAACAATAACGGATGCCTAGAAATAATCAACACAGGTCCTTGCTGAAACCATGGAAATATACAACAATGCCAAGAATGATCACAAGGTGGGAAGAGAATTATTCTGAGGGCAGAGCTCGGATTCTTTCCAATGGGAGATGCAGATGAAGGAGTGAGAGAAGAGACCTGAGCTGTCAAAAGTGCAGGAGGGGGGCTTCCCTGGTGGCGCAGTGGTTTAGAGTCCGTCTGGTGATGCAGGGGACACGGGTTCGTGCCCCGGTCTGGGAAGATCCCACATGCCGCGGAGCGGCTGGGCCCGTGAGCCATGGCCGCTGAGCCTGCGCATCCGGAGCCTGTGCTCCGCAACGGCAGAGGCCACAGCAGTGAGAGGCCCGCGTACTGAAAAAAAATAAGTGCAGTAGGAGAAAGGAGAGTCTGGACACATGCTCCATCAAGGGGTTCCTCCTTGAGGACAGGAGCAAGGCTTTGTCTGAACACCTGTTCTCAGGAGAGATCTGATAAACTCATTCACTCTCAGGTATAAGTGACTAATAATACCTTAAAACCGGAAAAAAAATCTATAGTGCAGCCTAGAGATTTGTTACTTTAAAGGCGTTTCCAAAATACGAAGAAAGGAATAAAGTAGTGAAGCAAAATACCAAGATTCTTATTATTTAACAATGTCAAATATTATACAGAAGTCAAATACTTTTACACCTTAAAAGAGGTCATGGAAACAGAGGACTTGAAAGCAAGAGCTGTCCTTGAGTAGTGGCAACAGAAGGCCGATTTCAGAACATTGTTTTAGTTATTAAATTTTCTAGATAGTATTTGTGAATTGAAAAACAAAAATCTGAGCTGCTTTTATCTACCACTAACAAAGAGGCACATGATGTAACAGAGCTTTAATGCACACAATCTCCTGCAACTGCTAAAAGTAATTAAAATAGTGATTTCTATTTTGCCCTCAGGTTTAGGAGAGCAGTTTATCAGTAGCTGGGTAGGAGTCTCTAGGCATTTCCTCCCTATTTTTTTCCTTGCCAGGCTTAGAGCTGAAGCAGGGCCTACACCTGTACCCACCTTCAGGCCAAGCATTCCATGGGAGTAAAGACAAATCCACTCCCCCCTGGATGTAATTATCTGCACTGCTAGTGTGTATATCAGACTATGTGAGATCCTGAGGCATGGCGGGAAGAAGAATGGGTTTGGAGACAAAGAAGTTAGGTCCCAGTTATAGGATCTTTGGATAGAAAAATTCATCCATTGTACGTTCAATTATTTTTTTATCTACGTAATGAGAGGATTGGAGAAGGCTACTGTGAATTTCCTGTAAATTTTATATTCTGGGATTCTGCAGGAAAAAAGCAAATCACTTTTTACTGCTGACAGTTTGATATTCCTTAGGCCATGACTATCTAAGCATTACAAGGTCTTGGAAATAAAAACGTGAGGGTCATAATATGCATAGAGAATATTTTTCTAATGCTATAAAAAGTTTGGTAACAATGTTTGGCGTCTTTTGAAAAATCAATGTCATTCTAAGAATTCAGTAATTTTTCATGCTATTTTGAGGAGATATGTATGTATTTCTCTCAAAATATTTATATGCACTCCTAATGGATTATCAACTATATACACACAGGAAAATGTGAAGAGACACCCAGGGGGATAGGTGACTTCAATTACTTCTTTTCAATTTAATGACTTTTCCTGCTATTATGTCAACCACTTTCTCTCTACATTTTTCCTCAAATTCTCTTTAAAACTTTTAGCCATTTTGACCTTTTAGACCATGTGGGTACAATTACCCAAACAGTGCACCGATAACCTTCAAGCATAACGTCACTTCACTGACTCTTTCACTGGAAATAACACATGTCGTTATAGGAAGAATAAAGTTCCTTAAATGGGAAACATTGCCTCTGTTCCAATTGCCTTGGTCTTTTAAAGATTAACATTTAGAGAGAGGAAATGTTTTAAGTGAGAACACTGAGCAGGTTTTATTGTAATTAGTTTCTATATTCAGATTAATTTGTGGGTTCATTGTCAGCTACTGAAATGCCCAGACTAGATAAGGTAATCCATCCCTCAGGGGAAAGAATTAATTCAAAACGTCATGGATATGAACACAGAAAGCCCATGGAGAGAAATAGGGTGTTGGGAGAAGCGTAAGAGGGTTTATCTTTACACTTTTTCATTTAAATCCTGGAATACCTTTGTATCTTTTATTGTTTGTTTTTAATTCATCTGTTCTTTAGCCATTTTGAATCAATGTAAACTACATGGGAAAAGAAGTTTATAGAGTGTTGCAGAGGGAGTTTATCTTTTTCCTCTTTTATCAAAATCCTGGATATCTTTATATTTTTAGCTATATATTTGAGAGTCTTTCTTTTCTTTTTTTTAAACGTCTGCTCTTTAGCCATTTTGATCAAAAGTAAAACACGGCGGGGAAGATGTGGAGGGGTAAGAGGAAGGGAAAGTGTTTATCTTTATACTGTTTTAATTCTGGAATAACTATGTATTTTTACCTATATGTTTGGAAGATCGTTTTATTTTAATCACCATTTTTTAAGCCACTTGATCAAATAAAAAAATTAGCTTCTATGATTTGTGCTTCTGTCGAGCCAGAAATAATTAAAAAGCAATTCCATTCCTTGGAGAAATAGAGTCTGCTTTTACAGCACGTCCCTGTGGCCTAAGACAGGTAAAATAATGTGCTAGGATCAGAGACAATTTGAGTGGTGCTTAGAAAGATGTTCATCATCACAATCTATTACTTCTTTTCAAGCAACTATCTTTTCACCACAAATATCCTGACAGCCTAATGAGTATGATTTTTTTTTACGCTGTTTTCTTCTTTCTGCTTAGTCTAAGAAACCAATGACTCCTTTGCCAAGACTGAGATCTGATTGAGAAGTCACTGCCCTCACTCTTATTTGGATGAGAGTTTGAAAAAATTGAGCTTGTTTGTTTTACTACTTCTGCATCTTCTGCTTGTGTCAACTTTGAGATTTTTGGCATTTGTTCTCAGCATGGGTTCAGAATCTTTAGCAGAGCCGTTCAGAGTTGTCTGGTACCATGTAGAAATCACTAGCTCTTTTGAACAAAGCATTTGAGTCTCTAAGGGTAGAAATTGAGCTCATATTTCTTGACAATAACATTTAACTCACTTGAGTACTGGTAGAAGCAGTGGAAATATTACTTAGAACAGAACAAAATAACTGGAAATATAGAAAGACATTTTTTTGATTGATAATATTTTTGAGATCATTATTCCCTGTGTGCATTTGTAACCAAAATATACTCTTTTCAAAGACTTGTATGTACTTGTTTTTCTTTTTTTAATATTTAATTAATTTATTTATGCTCTGCTGGGTCTTAGTTACGTCATGTGGGATCTTTAGTTGCAGCATGCAGATGCTTAGTTGCATGCATATGGGATCTAGTTCCCCGACCAGGGATCGAACCCAGGCCCCCTGCATTGGGAGCACAGAGTCTTACCCACTGGACCACCAGGGATGTCCCTATGTACTTGTTTTGAAAGGATTAAAATATGCTGTTCTGAATCTTCGTTACAGCCAGGTTCATACCTGTTTCTTTCGAGGCTTCCAAGTTCAGGTGTACTTAATTGAGAATATTTCATGGACTCATTTCTCCAAACTAAATGCCAACATGGATTTTGTGTTTGCGTTTCACTTCAGCTTATTCTTTATATGTAGTGTGTCTGCATCTTTAGCTCCTTCTCATCATTCCATTTGTTTTTTTGAACAAACGTAAGAAGACTTGATAACTGGGTGAAATTATAGATGCTAAATAATGCTATGAAAGTGTTTAAATTTCACACCCTACAGTAGTCTTTCATTTCATAATAGAGTCAGTATAAACAAAATACATTTATATATATTATGCAAATACTCTGCTCTAAAATGCTCACCACCAATAGCCAGATGGCTTTCAAATTTGCTCTTTTAACAGGATTACGATGATAACATGAAAATAATTTTATATAAGGAAATTATTCAGGAACATTTTTGTAAAAAATTATTGTGAAATAATCTTTCTTTCATTTTAATAGAGGCTTAATTCCTTATCTTTAAAAGTAAGACTCCTTTTTACTTAATCCTACACCCATATGTTCACAAACATATTTGGATAAATCCTAAAATAAATTCTCTGAAATACAAGTAGTATCCTGTTCATCTATTCAGTATATTGATGCTACTACACAATAGTCTTCTGTAAAGATGAGGTTGATGATCCTATAAAACAGATTATGCCCTCTGATTGTCTTCTAACTGAATAATATTCATGGGACGCTGCAGAGTCTATGAAACCACATTTTGAGCTTAAAAATGGGTATCAAATATCCTTAATTCCAATCTTGGCAAATGTTTTGTTGACTTCCACTTGCAACCTCATTCCATTTAATTTACTTAGAATTAGCTTAATTACATTGGTTTGCCTGTGGAAATAAAAGCACTTGCATACTTCATGGGGGTGCCATGTAATTAATGTATTGAAACTGTGGATTAAATAATACTGAAGTGCTTCCGGTAACTGAAGTATTTATATAATGGTTACTTTGTCCTGTATGTATGCACAAATCCAGTCTCAGGGGATGCATCGGTACTCATTAGTGGCTGTTTAAACGCACTCTCTTGGTACCCAAGGAGAACTCAAGTGAAGAACTGAGTGTACTGGGTTGACATTCATAGTAGATGTGCACTGATTGTGTATCACTGAATTCTTAGTAGCTGGTAAAAGTCATAGGTTTCTCAATTACATTTT